>NW_027195251.1:42500-250721 GCF_038502225.1 Cherax quadricarinatus
GATAGGAGGGAGGGAGGTAGTAAGAGATTGATATATGTAGTACTAGGAGGTTGATAGGAGGGAGGGCGGTAGTAAGAGGGATATAGATGTAGTACTAGGAGATTGATAGGAGGAGAGGACGGTAGTAAGAGTAATATATGTATAGTACTAGGAGATTGATAGGAGGAGAGGGCGGTAGTAAGAGTGATGTATGTAGTACTAGGGCAGTGGTTCCCAAACTGGGGGTAAATTACCCCCTGGGGGTAATTTAACCATTTTTGGGGGGTAATGGAGGGGTGACAGAAAAAAAGTTATGAATTCTGAAAATCAAGAAAACAATGCGGTACCCGGTATGAGGATTATTGTTAACTTTGTCTTAGTATATAAAGTTGTAAAGTAAACCTATTATAAGTAAGTAATAAAGTTAAACCAAATAACAATAAACATCAAAAACTAATATACAGTATTAGAAAAGAAGAAATATATAGCTAAGTGTGTGGAAACTCAAAAGTATTTTGACAAGTATGCTTCAGGACAAAAGTCACTCAGTAGCCCAGATCGACCTGTCCATTACGCGTCACTCACTTCCTGAGGCTGCCTCTATTTCACACTGTCAGTTTATCTGTGAGCATCAGCCGAGGTAGACATAAGCTGGTATGTATGTGTACTGCTCTGTGCAGTATATAGTTAGTATTTACCCACTGTTACTGTGAATTTGTAGCTATTATTAATTTTATATATAATGTATGTGTGGTTCTTACGTTTTCAATGGTTTTGCTAGGATTAGCAGAGTATGCGAGGCTGTATACGTTCACGTTTAGCCATATATATCAATAATAACAACATTTTGTGAAAGGGGTAACATGCTTTATGTGGCATGTTAAATTGGGTAACAAGCTGAAAAAGTTTGGGAACCACTGTACTAGGGGGTTGATAGGGAGGGCGGTAGTAAGAGTGATATATGTTGTACAAGGAGGTTGATGGGAGGAGAGGGCGGCAGTGAGTGAGTGATATATGTAGTACCAGGAGGTTGATAGAAAAAAAGGGCGGCAGTAAGAGTGTGATATATGTCTCCAATAACCCCCTCAATCGAAAAGACTAATGCAACCACTCTAGCTCCAGAGAGACACCCCATCCCTTGCATACATATCATGTTTGCTATAGAATATGTCCCAGTTATCAATGAATGGGATTGCAAGTTCCTTGCAGTACCTGTCTAGCCAGCAATTTATACCAATTGCCCTATACATCCATTCATTGCCCACTCCCCTTCCAGGCAAGATGCTACATATGATTGGGATCCCTCCCTTAGACCTGACTACGTCTATGGTTGACCTATACTTATCCAGCAGCTCCAGTCTCTTGATATTCGCGATGTCATTTCCACCAGCACTAAGATAATGGGCTTGATCCCATTGCTTGACATAATATTATCCAACTTGCTGACTATGTTACGAACACCAGCTCCTGTCTGACCTTTCTGTGTCTGTTACAAAAAGCATGGTGCATGTATCTCACCTGAGAATCTCCCACAATTAGAATATTCTTACCTTGATAAGCAGGGGAGTCAGTGGTTCCTTTAATCTCACTAACCACTGAAGTACACTCGTCCTGGAGAACAGAGAATCGACTTTGTACCTTCACAACTTCTCTATTAACCTTCCTTATCATTCTTCCTGAATTGTGAATCACTTGCCACTTAAAGCAGCTGCCACTCTCCAAATCACTGCTGGTAACTATTTTCTCTTCACCAGCTACAACCATCTCACTCTCACTCCCAAACCCATCTAGACGAAGCTTCAGCCTCCTATTTTCCTCCTGAAAAAGTAGAATCACCTTCTTCAACACTTTAACGTGAGATTCTAAAACACTGTAACAAGCCATGGTGCTAGGTAACAACCCCCGCAAATCTCAGACAGCTTAGGACAGGTATGACTACTCGTGACCACTGACCTCAGCGTACTTAGGTACGCGTACAGTGTACTGAGGTTGATAGCAGGACAGAGCAGTAGTAAGAGAGTGATACGTCTGTAGTACTAGGAGGTTGATAGGAGGGAGTGCAGTATTAAGAGAGTGATATGTCTGTAATACTAGCAGGTTGATAGGAGGGAGAGCGGTAGTAAGAGTGATATATGTAGTACCAGGAGGTTGATAGGAGGGAGGGCAGCAGTAAGGGTGTGATATATGTAGTACTAGGAGGTTGTAGATGTGGTGGTGGTTGTTGTAGTAGATGTGTAGTAGTGGTGGTAGTAGATGTGGTAGTTATGGTGGTGGTTGTAGTAGATGCAGTAGTGGTGATGGTTGCAGTAGATGCGGTAGTAGTGGTGGTTGTAGATGTGGTAGTGGTGGTTGTAGATGTAGTAGTGGTGGTTGTAGTAGATGTAATGGTGGTGGTGGTTGTAGATGTGGTAGAAGTGGTGGTGGGTCTTGTAGATGTGGTAGAAGTGTTGGTGGTTGTAGTGTGTAGTAGTGGTGGTAGTAGCAGATGTGGTGGTGGTGGTTGTAGTAGATGTGGTAGTTGTAGTGGTGGTTGTAGTAGATGTGGTAGTAGTGATTGTTGTAGTAGATGTTGGAGTAGTGGTGGTGGTTGTAGTAGACGTAGTAGTGGTGCTTCTAAACCATACCCCGGCCGGGATTGAACCCGCGGTGCTGGAGTTTTGAGACTCTATGACCGCGGGTTCAATCCCGGCCGGGGTATGGTTTGTTTGCAATCGTGTCATTACGATTTCGTGAGTCAGTGGTGCTTCTAGTAGATGTGTTAGTAGTGGTGGTTGTAGTAGATGTTAGTAGTGGTGCTTCTAGTAGATGTGGTAGTAGTGGTGGTTGTAGTAGATGTGGTAGTGTTTACAAATGGTTATAGTGTCGTTGATGGAGGGGGGGGGGTTCAATGATAAAGGCTTCGGAAGCTTCTTCCTTTATTTGAGAAATCTGGGCACACAGGCAGTGTGTTTGTGCCCTAGCCCCGGAGGGGGGTCATGCCCGAGAGAGAGAGAGGAGTAGGCCTTGTTGACTTAGTGAAGGCTGCTGAGTGAGTCTGTGAGAGGCAGGGGTGAGCAGGCTGGTATGCCCACCACGGTGCCTGGCCTCTGGTGGAAACTATGGGAATTAGGCACGTAGGCTCAATGGCTACATTTTGCTCGGCCACCTACCATATGGTCGACCCCGACCATGACTGGCAATAAAAAAAAACTCAGTCTCTCTTTCTCGCGGGCACAAGACACAGAACACAAAATAAAAACATATGTTTATACATGTGTGGACATGGGAAAAAATTTCCTACAAGGAGGGAAGAAAAAAAAGGTGGTGTGCTGAACATCATTGTCCAAGGCAGTGATACTCAGAGGCATCACTGCACGTCTTCCTGTCATCCTGCGTCTGGACAGATACTGCAACACAGAAGACATCGCTGTGGCTGAGCTGTGACGTAACAGGGTATGGTCTCCTCTGGAATGGTGAAGCAGTCGTCGTAGTAGTCGCTGCAGGGTTCACTCAACCTGGGGCACAACCTGCTGGTGCCCTCGAGTGAGGCATCATCAGTACTCGGTAACTGGCAGGACTTTTGGCACGTGACTCAGGACATTTCTCGACTGGTACTGTCGCTGGGGCTGTCACTGCCATTGAGTGTGGAGTGAGTAATGGCAGCCCACAGTGAGTGGGCTAGCAGTGAAAGTGACATCTTTGTGCAGGCTGCTCACTGAAGCTATGACATGAGGTTGACACAGTGCCTGCCGTCAGGATCTAACTGCGGCTTGACGAGTGTCATTCTCTCAGCAGTTGGAGTTAAAGCTGGGGTTAGTCTAAGCATCCCCAGACTGGTTGTCTACGTATAACTGCTCTGAAGGTCAGGAGGTGAAGTGAAATAAATCTCGATGTGAATCTGCAGGGCATCACGAGCGGTGAACATTAAAAGCTTTCTGTACAAGGAGCTCAGATGCTCGTAACTGACGCTGGGGTCCATGCCCAGATCTGTGGTCTGCACACAACTGGGCTCTAGACCACACAGGACACACGGAAAACTGCACACACCTACTGCACATGCGGTTATAACATGACGCTTTTCTGTGCGAAAATCGACACTAAGCTATACACGAACATGAGAGAACATTGACTGAGAGGAATTAATTAACAAACGACATATCTTCTCTCAGTATTCTCGACAACACAACATATTGCTCACTGTGAAACTAACACTGTCGATATGACATCATGTGGTGATGTCAGGCGTGATGTCATGAGGTGATGTCATAGGGTGACGTTGCAAGGTGGCATCAGGCAGACATCGTGATGTCAGTGGAATGATGCGGGCAGCAGACCACAGCATATGGCTTGGGACACATGTGGCTAGGTAACCCACATGGCTTGTAGATCCATGTGGCATCGTCCATACCCCAGGTGGCTTCGAGTGACCTCGGGCACTTGGATACACAGCTCTGGCAAAGCATTCGCATGGAAAATAGCAGAAAACACAGCAGAGAGGGAGTGGGCAGTGGTGGCGTACAGTAGGGCGAGTGTGGGTGAGGCATGGGTTGGCCACTTCCTCCTCTCCCACCCAGAAACACTGGAGAAACACAATGGATGCAGAAATCACCACAAACTCACCTCTGACTTGCTGAAATGGCCGTGCTGAGCTGAAAAACAACAGCAGCAACATACAAGTGATGCTGAACACGTGATTTGAGAAACAGCGTGGGGCGCTGTGGCGTGGAGTCCCAGGGATGCCACTTAATTTTTGAAGAAATTCGACAAATTACGGCTAGATCCTGCTTGTAACTGTGTCTGGAGGCTGAAACGTGTAGACACACCATCAGGATAACTCGTTGAGAGACGGATGCTTCTTGTGTGGGGCGATGAAGTGAAGACGACTTCATCTCTCTTCCCTCCTCTTTCCGGGCAAACACGCTTGCATGTGAGGCACCGTGGTCACCAATGTTTACAAAAATGATTATTGTGTCGTTGTTGCAGGTGGAGTTCAATGATAAAGGCTTCAGAGGCTTCTTCCTTTATTTGCGAAATCTGGGCACACAGGCAGTGTGTTTGTGCCCTAGCCCCAGAGGGAGGAGGAGCATGCCCGCGAGGGAGACAGGAGTAGGCCTTGTTGACTTAGTGAAGGCTGCTGAGCGAGTCAGCGAGAGGCAGGGGTGGGCAGGCATACATGCCCACCGCGAGGCCTGGCCTCTGAGGGAAACTATAGGAATTAGGCATGTAGGCTCACTGGCTACAGTAGTATTGGTGGTTGTGGTAGATGTGGTGGTAGTGGTGGTTGTAGTAGATGTGGTAGTAGTGGTGGTTGTAGTAAATGTGGTAGTAGGGGTGGTTGTAGATGTGGTAGTAGTAGTGGTTATAGTAGATGTGGTAGTAGTGGTGGTGGTAGTAGATGTGGTAGTAGTGGTGGTTGTAGTAGTAGTGGTGATTGTAGTGAATGTGGTAGACCATACCCCCGGCCGGGATTGAACCCGCGGTCATAGTCTCAAAACTCCAGCCCGTGGTAGTATTGTATTGGTGGTGGTTAGTAGATGTGGTAGTAGTGGTGGTTGTAGTAGATGTAGTAGTAGTGGTGGTTGTAGTAAATGTGGTGGTGGTAGTGGTGGTTGTAGTAGATGTGGTAGTAGTGGTGGTTGTAGTAAATGTGGTAGTAGTGGTGGTTGTAGATGATGTGGTAGTAGTGGTGGTGGTAGTAGATGTGGTAGCAGTGGTTGTAGTAAGAATATTTTAATAGGAGATTCTCAGGTAAGATATATGGACAGTGCATTTTGTAACAGAGACAGGAAGGTCAGACAGAGAGTGTGTCTTCCTGGAGCTGGTGTTGGTGACATAGTCAGCAGGTTGGATAATATTATGGCAGGTAATGGGAACAAGCCCATTATCTGGAGGTAATGACATTGGGAAGGGCAGGACAGAGGAGCTGATGGATAAGTACAAGTCAGCCATAGAAGTAGTTAGGTCTAAGGGAGGAATCCCAGTCAAATATAGCATCTTGCATAGAAAGGGAGAGGGCAATGAATGGATGTATAGGGCAATTGGTATAAATTGCTAGCTAGACATGTACTGCAAGGAACTTGCAATCCCATTCATTTTTAACTGGGACCTATTTTTTCGCAAGGGATGGGGTTCATCTCTCTGGGGATGGAGTGGTTGCATTAGCAAATTCGACTGAGAGGGTAATTGATAACTTGTCTAGGAATTTAAACTGATAGATTATAAAGGTATGGGTGTTAGTGGGAAACAATCAGGGTTAAAAATAACAGTTATTCCGGGATACCGCAGGGATATGTTTAAAAGACAATATTCAAAATAAAATTGCTAGTAATGGCAAAACAATTGATCAACAAACAAAGAGAGATAGTAGAGGGCAACGAGTGACTAGCTCCGTTAAAATTTGCTATACAAATAGTAGGAGTCTAAGAAATAAGATAGATGAGCTAAGATTACTTGCAAGTGCAGGTAATGTAGATATTATTGGTATAACAGAGACCTCGTTCAACCTGAAAGATAGAGAAATGCCTTCTGAATGCAACATACTGGGTTATAAACTATTCCACACTGATAGGGTCAACAGGAAGGGTGGTGGAGTGGCGATGTATGTAAGAGAAAATTTAAATTGTTGTTTTAGACATGATATAAGATTAGAAACATCGAACACAGAATCTGTTTGGCTACAGTTTCTCGAGGGACGTAACAGATTAATTCTGGGTGTGATTTATAGGCCCCCAAACCTTGATAGGGAGGGCAGTAAGCTGTTATGGGACGAAATTCATAAGGCATCTAGATATGAAAATGTTGTTGTGATAATGGGAGATTTTAACTTTAGACAAATTGATTGGAACAATATGACAGGCAATCTTGAGTGACTTTCTTGATACGGTTCAGGATTGCTTATTAGAACAAGTTGTGACAACCAACTAGAGGAAACAATCTGCTTGACTTGGTTCTTGCCAACAAAGAATCAATAATTAATAATCTTGAGGTTAATGATGAGCTTGGGGAAAGTGATCACAAATCACTTAGTTTCAATATATCATGGAATTACCCAGATAACTGCAATCAAATCTCTGTCCCAGATTTTCACTTGGCCGACTTCATGGGACTGAAAAATTACATGGGTGGGATAAATTGGGATGTCCTGACTATGGGTCAGGTAGGTGATCTTGGTTGCTAATATGAAGTTTTTCAGAGCATAGTTCTAGCTACCCAGACAACTTTTGTTCTGAGTAGGGAAATTAGATCTAACAAAAATGATCCCAAATGGATGAACAATAGATTAAAACATCTCATTGGTCAAAAGAGAGGCATATATAGGCGTATCAAAAGAGGGGATGGGCAGTTTAGAAATCAATATATTCAATTAAAGAGAGAAAGAAAGGAATAAGAAAAGCAAAAAGAGATTATGAGGCTAATGTTACAAGGGATTCAGAGACTAGCCCAAAAGGGTTCTTTCAGGTATACAGAAGTAAGATTAGGGACAAGATAGGCCAACTTAAGAGTAACTCTGGTCAGATCACTGACAGTGATAAGGATGTGTGTGAAATCCTCAGGGCTGACTTCCTCTCAGTTTTCACCCAGGAAAATACTAGCAATATTCCTGAAATAATAGATTATGTAGAACAGGACGATAATAAACTATGCACGATTGCGGTAACTAGTGACATGGTCCTCAGACAAATAGAGAAACTAAAACCTAACAAATCCCCAGGTCCTGATGAACTGTTTGCAAGGGTGTTAAAGGAATGTAAAGAGGAACTTAGCATACCTTTGGCTAATTTTTTTAACATATCACTACAAACTGGCATAGTGCCTGATAAGTGGAAAATGGAAAATGTAATACCTATTTACAAGGCAGATGACAGGTCCTTGGCTTCGAACTATAGACCAATAAGCCTTACCTCCATAGTGGGAAAATTTATGGAATCAATAATTGCCGAAGCAATTCGTAGCCATCTTGATAGGCACAGATTGATTAATGAATCTCAACACGGTTTTACAAAGGGGCGTTCCTGTCTTATGAAATTAATAACTTTTTTCACTAAGGTGTTTGAGGAGGTAGATCATGGCAATGAATATGATATTGTGTATATGGCCTTTACTAAGGCTTTCGATAGAGTTCCACATCAGAGACTATTGAGGAAACCTAAGGCACACGGAATAGGAGAAATTTTTTCATGGGTAGAGGCATGGCTGACAAATAGGCAGCAGAGAGTTTGCATAAATGGTGAGAAATCAGAATGGGGGCACGTCACAAGCGGTGTTCCTCAGGGGTCAGTGTTGAGCCCGTTGTTGTTCACAATTTACATAAACGACATAGATGAGGGAATAAATAGTGACATAAGCAAATTTTCTGATGACACCAAAATAGGCCGTCCAATTCATTCTAGTGAGGACACTAGAGCACTCCAGGATGATTTAAATAGACTGATGCAATGGTCGGAGAAGTGGCAGATGCAGTTTAATATTGACAAATGCAAAATTCTTAATGTTGGACAGGTAAATAACCATGCCTCATAAACTAATGTAGATCTTAATACTACTGATTGTGGAAAGGATTTAGGAGTTCTGGTTAGCAGTAATCTAAAACCAAGACAACAGTGCATAAGTGTTCGCAATAAAGCTAACAGAATTCTTGGCTTTATATCTAGAAGTATAAATAATAGAAGTCTTAAGGTTGTCCTTCAATTCTATATATCCTTGGTTTTGATTATGCCGCTCAGTTCTGGTCACCGTATTACAGAATGGATATAAATGCTCTGGAAAAGTACAGAGGAGGATGACAAAGATGATCCCATGTATCAGAAATCTTCCCTATGAGGATAGACTGAGGGCCCTGAATCTGCACTCTCTCGAAAGGCGTAGAATTAGGGGGGATATGATCGAGGTGTGTAAATGGAAAACAGGAATAAATAAAGGGGTGTAAATAGCGTGCTGAAAATTTCCAGCCAAGACAGGACTCGCAGCAATGGTTTCAAGCTGGAAAAATTCAGATTCAGGAAGGATATAGGAAAGCGCTGGTTTGGTAATAGAGTTGTGGATGAGTGGAACAAGCTCCCGAGTACAGTTATTCAAGCTAAAACGTTGTGTAGTTTTAACAATAGGTTAGATAAATACATGAGTGGGCGTGGGTGGGTGTGAGTTGGACCTGACTAGCTTGTGCTGCTGGGTCTGGTGCCGTGCTCCTTCCTTGAGTGGAGGTGACCAGACTGGGTGGGTCATTGGGCTAATCCGGGTGGGGGCATGGACCTGCTCTGCATGGGTCAGTAGGCCTGTTGCAGTGTTCCTTTTTTCTTATGTTCTAATGTTAGTGGCAGTGGTAGAAGTAACAAGTGTAGTAGTAATGATAAACTATGGTTATTATTATGATTATTATTATTTTTATTATTATTATTGTGAATATTATTAGGAGCAGTAGTAGACGCATTTAGATCTTCAGTGATCTTTCTGTTCATTTTCTCTAATATATTATTACTACTAATACTAGTAATTCTACTTCTACTACTACTTCTATTACAACTACTGCAACTATTTCAACTTATACGACAACTACTACTGCTGCTACTATTACTACAACTATTTATATTACTACTATTACTACTGCTTATTACTGCTACTCTTTCTATTAATATTACTACTACTACTACTACTATTACAACTACCACCACCACTACTAATTCTTCTGTAACTATTTCCTTCCCTACTATTATTACTACTACCTCATTACTGCTACTAATTCTGCTATCTTTACTAATAATGCTAATTTTATTACCACGCTACTACCTCTACTAGTACTGCTTCTACTGTTATTATTCCCTCCTTCCCCCTCCTCTTGTAGTGTCTTGTGGTCTTCCTCAGTCAGTGTCAGCGGGGTTTACACTCCCATGTTCTACCTGGGGTATCTTTCTTCACTGTTCTTCTTTCACATGCTCTTTGTTTTGTATGTTCTCTGTTTTTCTCCGCAGTGTTCTGCTTCACTGCTCTTGTACGCTGTTCTGCTTCACTGTTCCTGTATGCTGTGTTCTTCACTGTTCTTGTATACTGTGTTTTTCTTCACTCTTCTTCTATCTTGTGTTCTACTTCACTGTTCTTCTGTCTCGTGTTCTACTGTTCTTCTGTCTTGCGTTATACTTGTACAAGAATGGTATACAATGCCTAAAAGATTAAGAATTAGACATATGTGCAACATCTGGTATCTGTATTTGTAGACGTTTCGCCAGCCAGTGGCTTTATCACTACGATCTACTTCCACTGGGGAATGCCGTCTACCAGTGACAATGCCCTCGTGAGCTACCTGTCCCTCACCACCTGACGCCAGTATATAAGTGCCAGCCATTTTGCCTGTGCTGGGAGAGTGCAACGAACAAGTGAAGCAAATAGCATAAGAACATAAGAAAGGAACACTGCAACTAGCTTACTGACCCATGCGAAGCAGGTCCATGCCACCCCCTGGCATAGAACAATGACCACCTAGTCAGGTTACTTCCACTTAAGGAAGGAGCACGGCACCAGACCCAGCAGCACAAGCTAGTCAGGTCCAACTCACACCCACCCACACACATTCATGTATTTATCTAACCTATTTTTAAAACTACACAACATTTTACCCTCAATAACTGTACTCGGGAGTTTGTTCCACTCATCCACAACTCTATTACCAAACCAGTGCTTTCCTATGTCCTTCCTAAATCTGAACTTTTCCAACTTGAAACCATTGCTGCGAGTCCTGTCTTGATAGATATTTTCAGCACGCTGTTTACATCCCCTTTATTTATTCCTGTTTTCCATTTATACACCTCAATCATATCTCCTCTAATTCTACGCCTTTCTAGAGAGTGCAGATTCAGGGCCTTCAGTCTATCCTCATAGGGAAGATTTCTGATACATGGGATCATTTTTGTCATCCTCCTCTGTAGGTTTTCCAGGGCATTTATATCCATTCCGTAATATAGTGACCAGAACTGTGCAGCATAATCTAAATGAGTTGAACAACCTGAGGATTTCTATTATTTATACTTCTTGATATGAAGCCAAGGATTCTGTTAGCTTTACTGTGAACACTTATGCACTGTTGTCTTGGTTTCAGATTACTGCTAACCAGAACTCCTAAATCCTTCCCACAATCAGTAGTATTAAGATCTACATTATTCAGTTTATAAGTGGCATGGTTATTGTCCTGTCCAACATTTAGCACTTTGCATTTGTCTATATTAAACTGCATCTGCCACTTCTCCGACCACAGCATCAGCCTATTCAAATCATCCTGAAGTGCTCGAATGTCAATAGAATGAATTGAACGGCCTATTTTGGTGCCATCAGCAAATTTGCTTATGTCGCTATTTATTCCCTCATCTATATCATTTATGTAAATTGTGAACAACAACGGGCCCAACACTGACCCCTTGGAACACCGCTTGTGACGTGCCCCTATTCTGATTTCTCCCCATTTACGCAAACTTTTTGCTGCCTATTTGTTAACCACGCTTCTACCAAGTAAAAAATTTCTCCTATTCCATGTGCCTTAAGTTTCCTCAAAAGTCTCTGATGTGGAACTCTATCGAAAGCCTTACTGAAGACCATATACACAATATCATATTCATTACCATGATCTACCTCCTCAAACACCTTAGCGAAAAATATTAGTAAATTCGTAAAACAGGAACGCCCCTTAGTAAAACTGTGTTGAGATTCATTATCAATTTATGCCTATCAAGATAGCTACGTATTGCCTCGGCAATTATTGATTCCATAAATGTTCCCACTTTGGAGGTAATGCTTATTGGTCTATAGTTCGAAGCTAAGGACCTGTCACGCCTTGTAAATAGGTATTACATTTGCCATTTTCCACTTAGGCACTATGCCAGTTTGTAGTGATATGTTAAAAAGATTAGCCAAAGGTATGCTAAGTTCCTCTTTACATTCCTTTAACACCCTTGCAAACAGTTCATCAGGACCTGAGGATTTGTTAGGTTTTAATTTCTCTATTTGTCTGAGGACCATGTCACTAGTTACTGCAATCGTGCATAGTTTATTATCGTCCTGTTCTACATAATTTATTATTTCTGGAATTTCGCTAGTATCTTCCTGAGTAAAAGCTGAGAGGAAGTAAGAATTTAAAATTTCACACATATCCCTATCACTGTCAGTGATCTGACCAGAGTTACGCTTAAGTGGGCCCATCTTGTCTCTAATCTTTCTTCTGTGTACCTGAAAGAACCATTTTGGGTTAGTCTTCGGATCCCTTACGACCTTAGCCTCATAATCCCTTTTTGCTTTTTTTATTCCTTTTTTATTTCTCTCTTAAATTGAATATATTGATTTTCTAACTGCCTATCCCCTCTTTTGATACTCCTAAAATTGCCTCTCTTTTGACCAGTGAGATGTTTTAATCTATTGTTCATCTATTTGGGATCGTTTTAGTTAGATCTATTTTCCCTACTCGGAACAAAAGTTGACTGAGCAGCTAGAACTATGCTCTGAAAAACGTCATATTGGCAACCAACACAAGCTACCTGACCCATAGTCAGGTCATCCCAATTTAGCCCACTCAGGTAGTTTTTCAGTCCCATGAAATCAGCCGATCGAAAGTCTGGGACAGAGTTGCAGTTTACTGGGTAATTCAATGATACATTGAAACTAAGTGATATGTGATCACTTTCTCCAGGCTAATCATTAATCTCAAGATTATTAGTTAGTGAATCTTTGTTGGCAAGAACCAAGTCAAGCAGATTTTTTCCTCTAGTTGGTTCTGTCACAAACTGTTTTAAAAAGCAATCCTGAACTGTATCAAGAAAGTCACTAGACTCAAAATTTCCTGTCAAATTGTTCCAATCAATTTGTCTAAAGTTAAAATCTTCCAGTAACACAACATTTTCATATCTAGACTCCTTATGAATTTCGTCCCACAGCAGTTTACTGCAGTCCCTATCAAGGTTTGGGGGACTATGTATCACACCCAAAATTAATTTTTCATACCTCTTGAGAAACTGTAGCCAAACAGATTCTATGTCCGATGTTTCTATTCTTACATCATATGTAACACAACAATTTAAATTATCTCTGACACACATCGCCACTCCACCACATTTTCTGTTGACCCTCTGTGTGGAATAATTTATAACCCTGTATGTTGCATTCAGAAGGCATTTCTCTATCCTTCAAGTTGAACCAGGTCTCACTTATAGCAATAATATCTATATTACCTGCACTTGCAAGTAATCTTAGCTCATCTATCTTATTTCTTAGACTCCTACTATTTGTATAGTAAACCTTAAGAGAGTTAGTCACTCATTGCTCTCTACTATCTCTCTTTGTTGATCACACAGCAAGAGGTATTCTTGAGCTTCCCCAGCACTCGGGCTTCGGCCCAAAGCTGGGATGTGGCTCCAAAAGGATCCTGTAGTGCTTGCTCCCTTTGCACCTCCTGACATCGTCTGCTTCTGTGCAGCTGCCACACCCTTCGAACTCAGTGTGGGCGGGGCTTTTGGTAGCCCATAGTGCCTAACTTCTCCCTTCGAGCCCCGTGGGGGCGGGGAATGGGACTAGGCTTGGAGACAGCTGGTCCCAGAAGACAAGGAGGTACTTGTGCCTCCTCCCATGGCAGACATTGGTCTCAGACACTCCTTCGACAGGAAGCCAAGGCCGGGCCACCTCTTGGAAAAGGCCCTGACCGGGCGATTATACCGGCGAATCTACAACAGAGCTGCCTGTGATCCAGATTGTTCACGACTACGGTGATCTTCACACCAACTCCAAGGCTGAAGGACTGATTATCTCATCTTTTGTACATAGTTCTTCTATCTGTCACTTGCGTTGTGCTTCACTGTTCTTCCATGTACATCTACCATGTACTTCACTGTTCTTCCATGTACATCTACCATGTACTTCACTGTTCTTCCATGTACATCTACCATGTACTTCACTGTTCTTCCATGTACATCTACCATGTACTTCACTGTTCTTCCATGTACATCTACCACGTACTTCACTGTTCTTCCATGTACATCTACCATGTACTTCACTGTTCTTCCATGTACATCTACCATGTACTTCACTGTTCTTCCATGTACTTCATTGTTCTTCCATGTACATCTACCATGTACTTCACTGTTCTACAATGTACTTCATTGTTCTTCCATGTACATCTACCATGTACTTCACTGTTCTACAATGTACTTCACTGTTCTTCCATGCACATCTACCATGTACTTCACTGTTCTTCCATGCACATCTACCATGTACTTCACTGTTCTTCCATGCACATCTACCATGTACTTCACTGTTCTTCTATGCACATCTACCATGTACTTCACTGTTCTTCCATGTACTTCATTGTTCTTCCATGCATTTCATTGTTCTTCCATGTACATCTACCATGTACTTCACTGTTCTACCATGTACTTCACTATTCTTCCATGTACTTCATTGTTCTTCCATGTACATCTACCATGTACTTCACTGTTCTTCCATTTACTTCACTGTTCTTCCATGCACATCTACCATGTACTTCACTGTTCTTCCATGTACTTCATTGTTCTTCCATGCACATCTACCATGTACTTCACTGTTCTTCCATGTACTTCATTGTTCTTCCATGCACATCTACCATGTACTTCACTGTTCTTCCATGTACTTCACTGTTCTTCCATGTACTTCATTGTTCTTCTGTGTACTTCACTGTTCTTCCATGTAATTCACTGTTCTTCCATGTAATTCACTGTTCTTCCATGTACTTCACTGTTCTTCCATGTACAACTACCATGTACTTCACTGTTCTTCCATGGACTTCATTGTTTTTCCATGTACTTCATTGTTCTTCCATGTACATCTACCATATACTTCATTGTTCTTCCATGTACTTCACTGTTCTTCCATGTACTTCATTGTTCTTCACTGTTCTTCCATGCACATCTACCATGTACTTCACTGTTCTTCCATGTACTTCATTGTACTTCCATGTTCTTCACTGTTCTTCCATGCACATCTACCATGTACTTCATTGTTCTTCTATGTACTTCACTGTTCTTCCACGTACATCTACCATGTACTTCATTGTTCTTCCATGCACATCTACCATGTACTTCACTGTTCTTCCATGTACTTCACCGTTCTTCCATGTACTTCATTGTTCTTCCATGCACATCTACCATGCACTTCATTGTTCTTCCATGTACATCTGCCATGTACTTCACTGTTCTTCCATGTACATCTACCATGTACTTCACTGTTCTTCCATGTACTTCACCGTTCTTCCATGTACTTCACTGTTCTTCCATGCACATCTACCATGTACTTCATTGTTCTTTCAGTCTACCATGCATTTTCTTTCACTGATCTACTACTCAACGTTCTACCTCCTTTCTTCTACCATAAGTTTTAGTGCACTATTCCTCTACACTGTGTTCTTCTTTCCTGTTCACCAAGGTTGTGTTCTTCTTTCCTGTTCACCAAGGTTGTGTTCTTCTTTCCTGTTCACCAAGGTTGTGTTCTTCTTTCCTGTTCACCAAGGTTGTGTTCTTCTTTCCTGTTCACCAAGGTTGTGTTCTTCTTTCCTGTTCACCAAGGTTGTGTTCTTCTTTCCTGTTCACCAAGGTTGTGTTCTTCTTCCCTGTTCACTAAGGTTGTGTTCTACTTCACTGCTAATTTACTCGAATTTTACGTAATTATTGTATATTCACGTGGGAGCGCTAAATCCGTTAATGTCAGACAACGTCTGTGGTAACAGCAATTTCTGTGAATTATCTAAGTTGAGATAACAGCCACCAGGAGGTTGCGAGTCGTGTGTTAATAAGGCTGGAGATAGTGCAGTTCTGATGCTGAATATCGTTTTTCATGGGGATCATACAACATTGTACCGACACACTTTACTCTCTCTTGATGAGCAGTTCGGTGCCTTCCGACGTGAGAAAGAACGAGCTAAGTTGAGACCAAGAGCTAAGCATTCTATGTTTTTTCTTCGTATAGAATTCGTCTGTGTTGACTTGTCGAACTGTGTATTGATTGTCATTAAGCCTCATTCTCGTCCTTTGTTTCCATAACTTTCTCTACTTCCTTAACATTCGTGTTTTCTTTCTGACTCTTCGGATCTTGACTGTTCGTCACCTCGAGGTCTGTGCCACCAACTGTAAACGCTGCCTTCTAGATATGTTAGTAATCTATATATGTTCCACATATATAGAATGCTTTTACAACGTCTAGTGTAGTGATCCCAACGGTAGCTTGTGATGACAGTTACATCGTCTCCATGCTGTGTACAACATGGGTGCTGTTACTACTGCTGTGTACAACATGGGTGCTGTTACTACTGCTGTGTACAACATGGGTGCTGTTACTACTGCTGTGTACAACATGGGTGCTGTTACTACTGCTGTGTACAACATGGGTGCTGTTACTACTGCTGTGTACAACATGGGCGCTGTTACTACTGCTGTGTACAACATGGGTGCTGTTACTACTGCTGTGTACAACATGGGTGCTGTTACTACTGCTGTGTACAACATGGGTGCTGTTACTACTGCTGTGTACAACATGGGTGCTGTTACTACTGCTGTGTACAACATGGGTGCTGTTACTACTGCTGTGTACAACATGGGCGCTGTTACTACTGCTGTGTACAACATGGGCGCTGTTACTACTGCTGTGTACAACATGGGTGCTGTTACTACTGCTGTGTACAACATGGGTGCTGTTACTACTGCTGTGTACAACATGGGCGCTGTTACTACTGCTGTGTACAACATGGGCGCTGTTACTACTGTGTACAACATGGGTGCTGTTACTACTGCTGTGTACAACATGGGTGCTGTTACTACTGCTGTGTACAACATGGGTGCTGTTACTACTGTGTACAACATGGGTGCTGTTACTACTGCTGTGTACAACATGGGTGCTGTTACTGTGTACAACATGGGTGCTGTTACTACTGCTGTGTACAACATGGGTGCTGTTACTGTGTACAACATGGGTGCTGTTACTGTGTACAACATGGGTGCTGTTACTACTGCTGTGTACAACATGGGTGCTGTTACTACTGCTGTGTACAACATGGGTACTGTTACTACTGCTGTGTACAACATGGGTGCTGTTACTACTGCTGTGTACAACATGGGTACTGTTACTACTGCTGTGTACAACATGGGTGCTGTTACTACTGCTGTGTACAACATGGGTACTGTTACTACTGCTGTGTACAACATGGGTACTGTTACTACTACTGTGTACAACATGGGTACTGTTACTACTACTGTGTACAACATGGGTACTGTTACTACTGCTGTGTACAACATGGGTACTGTTACTACTACTGTGTACAACATGGGTACTGTTACTACCTAAGTAGTCTGAGCAGTGGTCAGTGCCACCACACACAACACAGCTGAATGATTTAGTCAATCACCGCCTTAAACATTTCGGAACTAATTATATTGGTCGGTGGTGTAGCGGAACAAAAATGTTCTGTCGTCAAATCTCCTTCATGTTTATAATGCACCATATGAAAAATAATTCCAGCATCGTCTGTGCATACATCCACTTGCTGATATAAGGGTCACTGTATCGTTTCCTTAATAAAGCTTATTACTTCTGTCCAATTATTTACACATTATTTTTAGCCTTACCAATTTGAAGTGTTTCTTCATGCAAAGGACATGAAAGATCTGTTTATAGTTGCCAATTAAATCAGTAGGATTCCTTCCATTGAATCCTTTCAATGTTTTGAGTTTCGACGTCGAAGCTTCAGTTGTATTATTTAACAAATTATTGCCACAAGTAATATTGAAGATATACCACTTAACCATGATACAAAACTGAACGAAATGCATGACGAGTCATATTACCGAGGGCAACTGCTAAGAATTCTATTTGTTAATAATTCTTTGGTTTCATTTTCGTCGTCTTCATCAGATTTAAAACTAATTTTTTTCTTACGCATCCTATTGTCCCCATCTAATTTGTATTAAACGACTGATTGCTAGTTAATAGTCCAAATCGGACCGAAACGCTTCACAAATTTCAGTCTCCTACGTTTTGGTAATTTGTGTCCTCTCCAGGAGACTCTGTGAGAAATGTTGGTGGCGTGTTCACCCGGAGCTTCTGGTCACATGTCGCTCAACTCTTGTTGATGCTACGAGACCAAAGTTTTCCCTGTGACATCACTAAATTCACTTGGAATGTTCAGTCTGTGACTCTATGGCATCTCCATGTAATGCTTCAAAACATTCTATTTTTACATTGTTTCTTTTTCCTTTCGGTACCCAAGGACACACGATGGTGTGGATGACTCGAGGCTAATTACATTCTAGTCCCTGTTTGGTGTACTGGTTCAACGATCAGTATTTTATATTATTGTGACCACGAACGAGTGGTATTGATCTATAACAACTTCACTAGCCAAGGATTCGAACCCATGCTGCTTTGGCCCGCCTTATGGTGGGCGAAAACGCATGACACCCTAATCCACTGGACTATACGATCCTTAAGAGTAGCGCATCCAGCGGAACTGGATGTTTTACTCGCTACCCAAGGACACACGATGGTGTGGATGACTCTAGACTAATTTCATTTGGACATTGTTTGGTGTACTAGTACAGCAAGCAGTATCTTATATTATTGTGACCACAAACTAATGGTATTGATCAGTAACAACACTGCACTAGCCAAGTACAACATTCAGTTCTGCTGGATGTGCTACTCTTAAGGATCGTATGGTCCAGTGAATTAGGGCCTCATGTGTTTTCGCCCACCATGAGGCAGGCCAAAGCAGCATAGGATCGAGTCCTTGGCTAGTGCAGTGTTGTTATTGATCAACACCACTCGTTCGTGGTCATAACAATATATATATATATATATATATATATATATATATATATATATATATATATATATATATATATATATATATATATATATATATATATATATGCAATAAGATCACAGTAAACAAATGATTTCAGAATATGCAAAACAACCACTGTGAAAGAATAGAGAAATTCCAAGCGCATTCGTGATTACTCACATTATCATAGTTCGTTGATAATGTGAGTAATCACGAAAGCGTTTGGAATTTCTCTGTTCTTTCACAGTGGTTGTTTTGCATATATATATATATATATATATATATATATATATATATATATATATATATATATATATATATATATATATATATATATAATAATATTATTATTATTATTATTATTATTATTATCATTATTATTATCACACTGGCCGATTCCCACCAAGGCAGGGTGGCCCGAAAAAGAAAAACTTTCACCATCATTCACTCCGTCACTGTCTTGCCAGAAGAGTGCTTTACACTACAGTTTTTAAACTGCAACATTAACACCCCTCCTTCAGAGTGCAGGCACTGTACTTCCCATCTCCTGGACTCAAGTCCGGCCTGCCGGTTTCCCTGAACCCCTTCATAAATGTTACTTTGCTCACACTCCAACAGCACGTCAAGTATTAAAAACCATTTGTCTCCATTCACTCCTATCAAACACGCTCACGCATGCCTGCTGGAAGTCCAAGCCCCTCGCACACAAAACCTCCTTTACCCCCTCCCTCCAACCTTTCCTAGGCCGACCCCTACCCCGCCTTCCTTCCACTATAGACTGATACACTCTTGAAGTCACTCTGTTTCGCTCCATTCTCTCTACATGTCCGAACTACCTCAACAACCCTTCCTCAGCCCTCTAGACAACAGTTTTGGTAATCCCGCACTTCTTCCTAACTTCCAAACTACGAATTCTCTGCATTATATTCACACCACACATTGCCCTCAGACATGACATCTCCACTGCCTCCAGCCTTCTCCTCGCTGCAACATTCATCACCCATGCTTCACACCCATATAAGAGCGTTGGTAAAACTATACTCTCATACATTCCCCTCTTTGCGTCCAAGGACAATGTTCTTTGTCTCCACAGACTCCTAAGTGCACCACTCACCCTTTTCCCCTCATCAATTCTATGATTCACCTCATCTTTCATAGACCCATCCGCTGACACGTCCACTCCCAAATATCTGAATACATTCACCTATTCACCTCCTCCATACTCTCTCCCTCCAATCTGATATCCAATCTTTCATCACCTAATCTTTTTGTTATCCTCATAACCCTACTCTTTCCTGTATTCACTTTTAATTTTCTTCTTTTGCACACCCTACCAAATTCATCCACCAATCTCTGCAACTTCTCTTCAGAATCTCCCAAGAGCACAGTGTCATCAGCAAAGAGCAACTGTGACAACTCCCACTTTGTGTGATTCTTTATCTTTTAACTCCACGCCTTTTGCCAAGACCCTCGCATTTACTTCTCTTACAACCCCATCTATAAATATATTAAACAACCACGGTGACATCACACATCCTTGTCTAAGGCCTACTTTTACTGGGAAATAATTTCCCTCTTTCCTACATACTCTAACTTGAGCCTCACTATCCTCGTAAAAACTCTTCACTGCTTTCAGTAACCTACCTCCTACACCATACACCTGCAACATCAACATATATATATATATATATATATATATATATATATATATATATATATATATATATATATATATATATATATATATATATATATATATATATATATATATATATTTATATGAACTAACTGTCTAAATGATCAATACAGTTTATACTGTGTGGCCTTAATGTTGGTCGTAAAAACAATGACACCGATCTTCTGAAATTAGACGCATAAGATTATATGACAGCAAATGTAATTCATTAGATCAAGGGAAGGTAGATGAATAAATTTAAATATATTATTAGAAAGTTATGATTAACTCTTTCTTCATGCGTGTGATACAATGGAAGAAAAGTGCAGTTTGACACACGACAAGGCCAGTGGACCTGACCCAGCAGCAAGACATGACGGCTCATGCATTCTTTAAGGTGAGTGACCAGAGTGTCCATGAGAGAGACATGTTGCATCATGTAACATAGTGAGTGACCAGAGTGTCCATGAGAGAGAGATGCTGCATCATGTAACATAGTGAGCGACCAGAGTGTCCATGAGAGAGACATGTTGCATCATGTAACATAGTGAGCGACCAGAGTGTCCATGAGAGAGACATGTTGCATCATGTAACATAGTGAGCGACCAGAGTGTCCATGAGAGAGATATGTTGCATCATGTAACATAGTGAGCGACCAGAGTGTCCATGAGAGAGATATGTTGCATCATGTAACATAGTGAGCGACCAGAGTGTCCATGAGAGAGATATGTTGCATCATGTAACATAGTGAGCGACCAGTGTCTCCATGAGAGAGAGATGTTGCATCATGTAACATAGTGAGCGACCATTGTCTCCATGAGAGAGAGATGTTGCATCATGTAACATAGTGAGCGACCATTGTCTCCATGAGAGAGAGATGTTGCATCATGTAACATAGTGAGCGACCATTGTCTCCATGAGAGAGAGATGTTGCATCATGTAACATAGTGAGCGACCATTGTCTCCATGAGAGAGATATGTTGCATCATGTAACATAGTGAGCGACCAGAGTGTCCATGAGAGAGATATGTTGCATCATGTAACATAGTGAGCGACCAGAGTGTCCATGAGAGAGAGATGTTGCATCATGTAACATAGTGAGCGACCAGTGTCTCCATGAGAGAGATATGTTGCATCATGTAACATAGTGAGCGACCAGAGTCTCCATGAGAGAGATATGTTGCATCATGTAACATAGTGAGCGACCAGTGTCTCCATGAGAGAGAGATGTTGCATCATGTAACATAGTGAGCGACCAGAGTCTCCATGAGAGAGAGATGTTGCATCATGTAACATAGTGAGCGACCAGAGTGTCCATGAGAGAGAGATGTTGCATCATGTAACATAGTGAGCGACCAGAGTCTCCATGAGAGAGATATGTTGCATCATGTAACATAGTGAGCGACCAGTGTCTCCATGAGAGAGATATGTTGCATCATGTAACATAGTGAGCGACCAGAGTCTCCATGAGAGAGATATGTTGCATCATGTAACATAGTGAGCGACCAGTGTCTCCATGAGAGAGATATGTTGCATCATGTAACATAGTGAGCGACCAGAGTCTCCATGAGAGAGACATGTTGCATCATGTAACATAGTGAGCGACCAGAGTCTCCATGAGAGAGACATGTTGCATCTTGTAACATAGTGAGCGACCAGAGTCTCCATGAGAGAGACATGTTGCATCTTGTAACATAGTGAGCGACCAGAGTGTCCATGAGAGAGACATGTTGCATCATGTAACATAGTGAGCGACCAGAGTGTCCATGAGAGAGAGATGTTGCATCATGTAACATTGGATCACGTAACTATACATATATCACATTGTTATCACAATTTATTAATCTGGAGCTTAAATAACAACTATTAACCTCAGCCTGATTGTTTCATTCTCTGCACAGTATTTTGCAACAAATTTAAACATTATTATTATTATTATTAATGTGATTGTTATCGTTATTACAAATATGCTGCTGCTGCTGCTGCTGCTGCTGCTGCTGCTGCTGCTGCTGCTGCTGCTGCTGCTGCTGCTGCTGCTGCTGCTGCTGCTGCTGCTGCTGCTGCTGCTGCTGCTGCTGCTGCTGCTGCTGCTGCTTCTGCTTCTTCTGCTGCTTCTGCTTCTTCTGCTTCTTCTGCTTCTTCTTCTTCTTCTGCTTCTTCTTCTTCTTCTGCTTCTTCTGCTTCTGCTTCTTCTTCTTCTTCTGCTTCTTCTTCTTCTTCTGCTTCTTCTGCTTCTGCTTCTTCTTCTTCTTCTGCTTCTTCTTCTTCTTCTGCTTCTTCTGCTTCTGCTTCTTCTTCTTCTTCTTCTGCAAGATATTAAATAATTACCAGAATAAACTTTAAAAGTATTCAAGGAAGCGATTTTTTCGTGAAACAATCAAGGAAGTTATTTCTAGAGATTGTCTTAAACAACTGAAGAAAATATTGAAGAGTTTTGGAGGAGTTATTGGACTATACCAGAATCTCTTGTTAAATTATCCCTTAGTGGAGACAATTAACAAGAAATGTTAGACAATTGTTATGCCTATCGTTCCAGGACGTCGGGACTGAGAAACAAGTAACAGACTAGTTTCCTCTGTGTTGCTCAAAACCTTGTCGATGTCATTCGAAGAAGTGAAATACGTTCCTAGAAAATGGATAAGCGTTTGTGAGTTTGGATATAAAAAATTGTAAAGAGACAGAAGACATTAGTGAGTGAAAAAGTTATTAGGAGACCCCAAAATAAATAACTCATTCCAATTTTTAAAATAAAATAATAAACAAGAGAATTCATACCTTTGAGGGATCCAGAACTGTCATCGCTCAGATGGATATTATAGCACCAAATATAAGTGAAAGTGTGATCTTGACTCGTTCTTCTCCTATCAAATCCATTTTCTCCATCAATGGCAGAGAATAACCAAGTATCATTCATTGAAATCTTACGTCATCGAGTGCCTTCAGAAAGAAGTTAAAGAAGAACTAGTTTTCTCAGTGCACTTATCCCTCTTCTTCAATTACTTTGCTGTAGATTAATGAGCACTCGTTCACACACAGGTAAAGTCTCAGCTTCCAAAATCTACATGAAGCACAGTCAAATGTTCTTGTAATGGTCTTCTGTCTCCATATTGTATGAGACTCCTGTAGCCAAGAATCCTTCAAAAATGGCACCAGATCATTACGAGGAGCAGAAGTGAGTTTAAAAGTTGGTCCGATTATGAAAATAAGTGAAAAATAATCTGAGTTTAGGTGAGTTAGACATACATTTCGTCCCAAAGGAGCGTATATCTAGCATTTTAAATATATCTGAAATGCCTAATGGTATTCACTGGGTTTTGTTGATGGTTTTCCTATTACGGTCTCTAAGGGGGCAATATTCTACTTACATATACCTGAACACTGGAGTGTCTTGGGAAAATGAAAGGGGAATAAAACCTGGCTGACTTACAGCTGGAGTCGTGTGTCACTGGTGTTGACACGAGGCCGAAATCGGTGACTTGACTGAAGACTTGAGAGTGGAAATATTGCACTAATGTTCACCACAAACGTCGTGAATGTTCGTTGCCATCACTCGCAATAGCTTTTATACACTACGTCACTTAATACCATCATTTGTTCGTAGTTTCGTGGATAAACACTACATGATTAGTTCTACCACGAATTTCCTGACTTGTATAAGGGAACTAGTCTAACTTTCCTAGTTTCCTGAGATTATCAGAATGAACAAGAGTCAAGAACACACTGGTCACTACTGTACCTTTGTCCTTTAACGATAAGGCGGCAACGCCCTCCTGACACACGTCTCGTACGTTCCTTGAAGCAATCTAAGCCTCGCCGCCCTCCTTCACCCTCGTTTCTTGTCCGCACAAAGGAATATACTGAATTCAGATTTATATACCTTTCTTGCTACATATTGAAACAGAGAATAACACAAGAAGGTTATCTCAGTAAAATCGAAAACCGAGGCCCTGAATTAAAATCGAAAACCGAGGCCCAGAATTAAAATTGAAAACCGAGGCCCTGAATTAAAGAACAATGACTTCTTGTATATTGAATTTTTATGATTGTTCCATATATAATAATTTTATCCAAATAAAAATCTTTCGAAATAATCACAGATAAAGAAATTTAAATCAAATCAAATACACTATTATCATTGACTCTAAATTGTTATTCAGCGAAATTCTTAATTTCCTGTAACTCGACTTAAAAAAACTGGAAAACTCCAAAATATTCCATAAAATATATACCTAGTAACAGACTTCTTCCCTAAACATGTACAGGTGTCGTAAAGTTCATCAAGTCAGTGTATCCATGAACTTTTGCCCTGATTCTAGTGACACTTACTGGTATTTAACAATATTTCAGTTAATATTTTCCAAGAAATTCAACATTTCGTGGTAATAATTACAAATGATATAAAAGCACACACTTTGTACATTGTTAACTACGGGTATAATCATACCGACTGGTAAGGCAAATATAAAATATTTAGTAAAATTGCCTTGTATCTGGGATGTGTAATTTTGTAATGAAAATTAATATATTGGTAATGATTTATTTTTTGTATTATTAACACATTCCCCCAATGAAAAGCATGGGTGTAACTAGCACGTTAAGAGACAATACAATAAGTGTCAGGGGCCCGAGACTGTTCAACTGCCTCCCAGCATACATAAGGGGGATTACCAATACACCCCTAGCTGTCTTCAAGCTGGCACTGAACAAGCACCTAAAGTCGGTACCTGACCAGCCGGGCTGTGGCTAGTACGTTGGATTGCGTGCAGCCAGCAGTAACAGCCTGGTTGATCAGGCTCTGATCCACCAGGAGGCCTGGTCACAGACCGGGCCGCGGGGGCGTTGACCCCCGGAACTCTCCAGGTAAAGTCCAGGTAAGCATCGGCCGTCTCCCACCAAGGCAGGGTGGCCCGAGAAAGAAAAACTTTCATCATCATTCACTTCATCACTGTCTTGCCAGAGGCATGCTTACAGTACAGTTATAAAACTGCAACATTAACACCCCTCCTGACAGAGTTGTCACGATGTGGAATAGTCTGGGAAGTGATGTAGTGGAGGCACGATCCATATATAGCTTTTAGATGAGGTATGATAAAGCTCATTGAGCAGGAAGAGTGACCTAGTAGCCACCAGTGAAGAGGCGGGGCCAGGAGCTGTGACTCGATCCTTGCAACCACAACTAGGTGAACACACACACACACACACACACACACACACACACACACACACACACACACACATACAAAAGCAAGAGCAGCAGGCAGGAATAACAGGAGAGGGATTGCAATGGATCAGATAGGCTGGAAACAAAGAGTGATGGAGGTGTCGAGGTGTCAGAGTGGGCGCCTGTGTCAAGCGGGGTTCCACAAGGGTTAGTCCTAGAGCCAGTGCTCTTTCTTATATACAGTATACAGTATATGAATGACATGAAGGAAAGGATAGATTCAGAGGTATCCCTGTTTGCAGACGATGTGATGCTAATGTGGAGAATTGTAGCGGATGAGGATCAGGTAAGGCTAAAAGGGATCTGGACAGGCTGCATTCCTGGTCCAACAACTGGTTCCTGGAGTTTAACTCCAACAAGTGCAAAATCATGAAGACTGGAGAAGGTCAAAGAAGACTGCAAACGGAGTACAGGCTAGGGCGGCAAAAGCTGCAAACCTCACTCAAGGAAAAGTATCTGGTGTGAGTATAACACCGAACACAGATGAGGCGCACATTTTGCTGCAGCAAATTGGCGCCTGGCAAACCTAAGAATACCGTTTCGACACTACAGTAAGGAATCATTCAAGACTCTGTACATGGTGTACTTCATGCCCATACTGGAGTATGCAGGGCCAGTATGGAACTCACACCTGGTTAAGCACATAAAGAAATTAGAGGAGGTGCAAAGGTATGCAACAAGACTAGTCCCGGAGCTAAGGGGTATGACCTATGAGAAGAGGTTAAGAGAAATCAACTGGACGACACTGGATGTTAGAAGGAATATTCGGGAACATGATAACGACATAAAATACTGGGAGGATGCTCTACAACAAGAGACAGAAGCACAGTGCAACTGAATTTCTTACTCATATGGTACGAAGACAAACGCAGCTTCATACATCAGATTTTTTAGGGATGCTCTTGAGTGTTACTTCCAGTTGATGTCATACGTTCCAGAGTGACTGGAGGAAGAATTCAAAGCGCTTAACATCAGGCTTTCACGTTGTTTAGACTTACATCTGCAGATACCAGTTTTCCTGGAGGAAGACTTGAAGTGTTAGGTCCTCTACAGAGGACCTAAAATTTGCAATCAAATTAACATCCACCAGGACGTTGACACGCATCCCCAAAGCAGTTGCTCTCACGCTGCTAGCAGATTCGCTGACCTCTTGGAGAAACTCAACCATGCTCCTACAAACAACGGATCCTGGCACAACCTACTGCTATTTGGCAATGCCTGTCTGGCTGTCCCACCAAGAAGGGACAAGTCACTAGCCATATATGTTATTAGAGCAATAAATGCATTACCTAAAGATGACAACCTCGTCTGTCTCCCCACTAGCGCGACAAACACCTGCCGGGCAAATGCCAACAACAGGACACCCGACGCCTCAAAAATCAGAGCTCAAATTAGAAAAAAAAATAGAAGAGGGTAATATTATTGGAGCACTGAGGCTTGTAACCAGTGAGGATACCATCGCTCCTAAAGACGTCAGTACGGCACAAGCTCTGAAGGACAAACATCCACCCAGGGCTCCCAGTACCAACATTGACCTCCCTGACATTGCAGCAGGTGAAGAGCATTAAACCCTACAGGACGCTGTTGTTTAAGGTTTAAGGCCACAACACTTAAAACAAATGCTCAGTTCAACACTTGGTGGTGCTTCAGAGAGGTTGCTGTCCGAACTCAAGAAATTTTCTAATATGTGCCTGGCTGGTAGTGTCCCGGAGGCCATCAGACTTCTTTTCTTTGGTGTCTCACTGTGTGCCCTCCGGAAGAAGGATGGAGGAATCAGGTCCATTGCAGTGGGCAACACCCTTCGGCGCCTAGTCGCCAAGGCTGCAGTAAGAATAGTGAGTCAAGAGCCTGCCTCATGTTGAAACCAACTCAGCTAGGTTTCAGTGTTCAACAAGGCTGTGAAACAGCTGCTCATGCAGCACGAGTATACATCAACAACGTGTCGGATGAAAAAGCCTTGATCAAATTGGACTTTGCCAACACTTTCAACTTAGTCAGAAAGGATGCTGCTCTCCAAGCAGTTTCTAGACACTTCCCTCTATCCCTTCATACAATCGTGTTATAGTATGACTTCTAAACTATTGTTGGGGACCATGAAATTGACTCGAGTGAGTGTGTTCAACAGGGGGACCCTCTTCTGTTTGTGCTGTTTTACCAGGAGCACGAGCCATTGAACCAGCTAATAGCACTCTCCTTGGTGCTCCACTGCCATCGATCTGATCCTAGAAAAATATCTCGGACCTCAGGACGATGGAAGGCAGGATGAAAGATCGATACACATGATGCCTTCAGCCTACTCACCAGGTGCCTGACAATCTCAAAACTTACCTACTTGCTGAGATGCTCCCCAGCCTTCAGCAGTCTGAAATTCAAGGAATATGACTCTCTCCTTTAAGACCATGCTAGAGAGTGCATTGAATCTTTCCCTTGAAGATGGACAGTGGTTGCAAGCCTCACTTCCGGTCAGGCTTGGGGAGCTGGGAGTATGTAAATCCTCTGAGATTGCCCTACCAGCTTTCCTCCCCTCTTCCATAGCATCAAATGAGTTAATAAAACAAATTCTTCTGGAAAAACTCAGTGACTCAGCAGGAATACAGGACCCTAGTTATGCCAGTGCCATCGCTGAATGGGAGACTCTTGCTGCTCCAGCACCAAACCCTAGTGCAGCACTGGCCAACAAAAAGTCAAGCTGGGATGGCCTCATCGCTGAAAAGGTGTTTGCCAACATGCTGTAAGAAACAGGGAGATTGCCTGTTTTCAAGCCGTAAGTGCACATCACTCCGGGGACTTTCTCCAAACAGTTCCCATTTCGGCAATGGGAACACGCCTCGACCCTGAGACCCTCTGTATCGCAGTGGCTCTACGCCTTGTTGCTCCAACTCACACGGAATATTCGTGTATTTGTGGCGATGCACAAGCCGACCAATATGGTCTACATGGTGTTAACTGCTCCAAAACCAAGGGCTGGCATGCAAGACACAACGAAGTCAACGACATCATAAAGAAAACCCATGCTACAGCTGGATGCCCAGCCGAGAGGGAGCCCTGATCTCTAGTAGCCAACAATACCCACAACCCAGCAAACCATCCCGATGGGATCACCATCTATCATTGGAAGAATGGCAAGCTCTTAGCATGGGACTATACCTGTGTGTCCACACTGGCTGACACCTACATCTATCAGTGTCGGGCGACAGTGACGAGCTGCTGACCACAGGGAGGAGTACAAGATCAGCAAGTACAGGGACATAAGCCAACAGTATCAATTTGTCCCAGTGGGATCAGAGATCAGGGGATCATGGGGAAAAATTGTCACACGTTTCCTTAAAGAACTGGGTTCCAGACTCATCGATACCACCAGGGACCTAATGACAGCAACTTTCATGTCCCTGCGCCTCAGCGTGGCCATCCAGAGGGGAAATATTTGCTGCATAATGGGCTGGCGTCCGGCTTCGGAGGAGCTGGAGGAGATTCATAACCTTTGATATATTGTACCAATGTATTTATGTTTGTGTTTTCTGTCAATGTATTCTGTCTATTAATAAAATTTCAGATAGAATATAAAATATAGTGGGAGAACCTTGAGTATCTCTCACACCTCATGTACTGTATAAGCCATCTTTATACCAACAATCTATCTCTTAAATATTTGTTTACCATATTATGTAATAAAATATACCTATTGGTAAAAAAAAGAATGAAAAGATGGGGTGGTAGGGGAAGTGGAATATTCAAACGGCTTCAGGAAGAAATCCAAATATTCTTTCTTTAAGCTTTTTTATCCACTTCTCCGAGGCTGTGGGTCATGAAAGCGCTTGGAATTTCACTATTCTTTCACAGTGATTATTTTGCATATATACACATAATGTTCTGAAAATACGTAGTCACCACAGGACTCTCAGAAATTATATAGGCAAGCAATAGGCAAGCACTGGTTTGGCAATAAAGTTGTGTACGAGTTAACAACATTCCGAGCAGAGTCATTGATGTAGAAAACTTTGGTTGCTCTAAAAGTACATTGGACTGGTGTTCGTGGGTGGGAATTAAATGTTTGGAATGGCCGAGTAGACTTGCTTCACTCTTATGTATTATAGTCATAAGTATAGAAATGTTTGCAGAATTTACCACCTAAATTTGAGTATCACTGTGATATTTTGGTTAAATTGTTGAACTGTTGTTGGAATGAACTTTATGAACCTTATTGATGAAAATACAATGGAAGAAAATATCCAAAACATTTAAATAACACACAAAATATGGTAGGGGAATTTTATCTATAGGGGACGTTTTATCCACCATGGACTTTATTAATTAATAAAGACATTGGTGGATAAACCGTCTTCATAAATTAAATGAAATAACCTATATAAAAAGTCTTTTACAGGTCTAACTAATAACTATAGAGAACATGTGAATGAGTATTTTGTTGACATCATTTATCGACATATTCTATTTGTGATAGAATGATGAGCAAGTTATCTTACACCTCTAAACTTTGTGAACTTTAATAGAAAGACTGAAATTAAAGGTATATAGAAAACTCAGCCAATGATGATAATGTCAACGCCTCTTCTCTGAAACATCAAGAGTGGGTTCTCGATCCTGTCCTCTCTCACAACAACATTCAAATTTGCGTGGAAAAAAAACAAGATTTCGTGAGTCAGCTTTGCTTGGTAGTGGATTAAAATAACACTGTCCCATCGGTTTATCTTACAGGAAGGTCGGTTTAACTGCAGTAGCGAGGTTACCAGTGAGAAAATATATGATGATCTCTCAATTTTTAGAGAGGGATTCTTGATACCATCAGTTAACCCTGTTCCGCAATGTGTTTAATAACAGGGGAGAAAAATGTACCATTAATTTTTTCAGAGAGCGACCAATTCTGCATAGGAAAAGTGACCATTGGCTTTAACAAAGGGCTTCAACAACATCAATGCACATATAGAACACACAACACTAACAATGCATGTGTCGTGCATAGTGGTGTGGAAGCTCACTTTACCAGGGAGAAACCCGACTCGTGGAACGTAATGAAGAGTCAGAAATCATGGAAGCCGTCCATTCCATACTTTCTGTACTGTAAAACTTAACTCTGGCTAAAACACTCGCTTATATTCTACTACCTCAATAACTCTGCCCTAATTTAACTTAGCCAGCATGTTTTAACCTCATCCACCTCTTGGCAGAACGGATGTGGTTTGTTAAAACTCACGAAAGAAATATCATATTAATGTTTTATGCAGTTTTATGTCACTATTACCTATTGTCGGTTTCTAGCCTCATCTATTTTAAAACACCAGTTAATTTTTATTAGTATTGTCACTAACAGATCTTAAACCACTCTGTGCCACACAAGTTTAAGAGATAACTTGTTCACAGACTTCTCAAAGTTTTCCAACTTTAGAACGCTTGCGCAGATCTCTCTTTAACATAATACATTTCAGGTTGCAACGATAGATGCTATAAATTAAACAACTTTGAACTTAAGAAGTTTATTAATTAGCTGGTGAGTCCTGGTTTAATATATTCTCTGCTGGATGCTGTCGTTCCAGTACCTTAATAATGACGCAGTGTTCTTTCCCACTTATCCAATGGAAATGTGTTATAATTTAAGTAAATGTAACCACCCTTGCATGAATCAGGAAACCTGTGTAATCATTAGTTTACAAACCAGTTTGGCAGCAAACTGTAAATGGTTCAGCCTTACAACTATCATCCAGCCCATTTGTCAAACTATTTTCCTTCCCATCAGAGTCAAAACAGAGATATTAGAACAGAAGTGAGCCACAAGCTGTCAAACACCACAACATTTATACGTTACTGTGTGTAGTTGTGGGATGAAGTTTAATCCAGCGCCAATAAAGGTTCCTAGTGGAATAACTCATTCTTTTTGCAATTTTCAGTCAGGAGATTTAGTGAATGTTGCAACTACAGTGTTCAGTTTACTGGACAGAGTTCAGCTGCCTGTACAGTGAAGTGTGCATGATGAACAATATAGTGAGTGTTGTGTTGCTCTGCCAAGCTGAGTGCAATATCTGCCTCTGGTGTTCCACTGCACCTTTGACAACATTGATTGGTTATTGACCATGATAAATGTTCCTACAGTGAATATTATTGCATGAAATCGTTTTTGTTTGTTTCATGCACGTGTGCGTGTGTTTGTGTGTGTTTGTGTGTATATATGTGTTTGTGTGTGTGTGTGTGTGTGTGTGTGTATATATATATGTGTTTGTGTGTGTGTGTGCGTGTGTGTGTATATATGTGTTTGTGTGTGTGTGTGTTCGTGTGTGTATATATGTGTTTGTGTGTGTGTGTGTTCGTGTGTGTATATATGTGTTTGTGTGTGTGTGTGTTCGTGTGTGTATATGTGTGTTTGTGTGTGTGTGTGTGTGCGCGCGTGCGTGTGTGTGTACTCACCTATTTGTGGTTGCAGGGGTCGATTCATAGCTCCTGGTCCCGCCTCTTCACTGATTGCTACTAGGTCCTCTCTCTCTCTCTCTGCTCCATGAGCTTTATCATACCTCGTCTTAAAACTATGTATGGTTCCTGCCTCGACCACGTCACTTTCTAGGCTATTCCACTTCCTGACAAAACTGACTGAAGAAATACTTCCTAACATTCCCTTGACTCATAAGAGTCTTCAACTTCCAATTGTGACACCTTGTTTCTGTGTCCCATCTCTGGAACATCCCGTCTTTGTCTACCTTGTCTATTCCGCGCAGTATTTTATATGTCCTTATCATGTCTTCCCTGACCCTTCTGTCCTCCAGTCTTGTCAGACCGATTTCCATTAACCTTTCATCGTAGGACAATCCCCTTAGCTCTGGGACTAGTCTTGTTGGAAACGTTTACACTTTCTCTAATTTCTTGACGTGCTTGACTAGCTGTGGATTCCAAACTAGTGCTGTATACTCCAGTATGGGCCTGACGTATATGGTGTACAGAGACTTGAACGATTCCTTACTGAGGTATCGGAATGCTCTCCTTTGGTTTGCCAGACACCCGTATGCTGCAGCAGTTATCTGACTGATGTGCCCCTCAGGAGATGTGGTCGGTATTATACTCACTCCAAGATCTTTTTCCTTGAGTGAGGTTTGCAATCTTTGGCCACCTAGACTATACTCTGTCTTCGGTCTTGTTTGCCCCTCCCCGATCTTCATGACTTTGCATTTGGCAGGGTTAAATTCAAGGAGCCTGTTGCTGGACCAGGCTTGTAGCCTGTCAATGTCTTTGTAGTCCTGCTTGATCCTCGACCGATTTGATTAACTTCACATCATCTGCAAACAAGGACACTGCTGAGTCTATTCCTTCCGTTACGTCATTCACATATACCAAAAACAGCACAGGTCCTAGGACTGACCCCTGTGGAACCCCGCTCATCACAGGCGCCCACTCTGCCACCTCGTCAGGTACCATGACTCATCGTTGCCTTCCTGTCAGGTATTCTCTGATCCATTGCAGTGCCTTTTTTGTTATGTGTGCCTGATCCTCTAGCTTTTGCATTAACCTCTTGTGAGGAACTGTGTCGAAGGCTTTCTTGCAGTCCACGAAAATGTAGTCTCTCCGCCACTCTCTCTTGTCTTACATCTGTCACTTTGTCATAAAACTCCAGTAGGTTTGTGACACAGGATTTTCCTTCCCTGAAACCTTGCTGGTTGTCGATTATATGCTTGTTTCTTTCCAGGTGCTCCACCACTCTCCTCCTGATCTTTTCCACGATTTTGCATACTATACACGTTAGTGACACAGGTCTGTAGTTTAATTCCTCGTGTCTGTCTCCTTTTTTTAAAAATTGGGACTGCATTTGCCATCTTTCATACCTCAGGTAGTTGTCCAGTTTCAATGGATGTGTTGAAGATCATTGTAAGTGGCACACACAGCATCTCTGCTCCTTCTCTAAGGACCCACGGAGATATGTCTGGTCCCACCGCCTTTGAGGTATCAAGTTCACATAGCAGCTTCTTCACCTCCTCCTCGGTTATGTGTACCTCATCCAGCACTTGTTGGTGTACCTCCCTGTTAGGATTTCCTGGAGTCCTGCCTGTTTCCACTGTAAATACTTCTCTAAATTTCATGTTGAGCTCCTCGCATACCTCTTGGTCGTTTCTTGTGAACTCCCCATCATCTTTCCACAGTCTGATTACCTGGTCCTTGACTGTTGTTTTCCTCCTGATGTGGCTATACAACAGCTTCGGGACAGACTTGACTTTCGATGCTGTATCATTCTCGTATTGTCGCTGAACCTCCCTTTTTATCTGTGCATATTCGTTTCTGGCTCTTCGGCTAATCTCTTTATTTTCCTGAGTTCTCTGTCTTCTGTACCTTTTCCATTCTCTAGTACACCTAGTTTTTGCCTCCCTACACCTTTGGGTGAACCAAGGACTTGTTCTGGTCTTCCCATTGTTTCTTTTTCCCTTGGTAACAAACATCTCCTCTTCCTCCTTGCATTTTGTCACATAGTCCATCATTTCTTTTACTGGTTTTCCTGCCAGTTCTCTCTCCCACTGAACGTCTTGCAGGAAACTCCTCATGCCTGTGTAGTCCCCCCTTCTGTAGTTTGGTTTTTCCCATCCTATTCCTGTTACTCTCTCCACTTGTAGCTTAACTATCTAGTCAAAGCACAGAACCACATGATCACTAACTCTAATGGGCCTTACATGATATCCTCGGTGTCCGAACTACCCAAGGTGAATACAAGGTCCAGTCTTGCTGGATCACCCTCACCTCTCTCTCTAGTAGTGTTTCTAACATGTTGATGCATGAGGATTTCCAGTACCACATCCATCATCTTGGCTCTCCTTGTTTCGGGACCCCCATGGGGCTCCAGGTTTTCCCAGTCAATCTCCTTGTGATTGAAATCACTCATAACTAGTAACTTTGCTCCCCCCCATGTGTGCTCTTCTGGCCACCTCGGCTAGTGTGTCGACCATTGCTCTGTTGCTCTCTTCGTATTCTTCTGTTGGCCTCCTGCAGTTCTGTGTGTGTGTTTATATGTATGTCAGTGTGTGTGTGTGTGTGTGTGCGTGTGTGCGTGTGTACTCGCCTAATTGTACTCACCTAATTGTGGTTGCAGGGGTCGAGACTCAGCTCCTGGCCCCGCCTCTTCACTCATCGCTACTAGGTCCTCTCTCTCTCTCTGTTGCCTGAGCTTTGTCATACCTCGTCTTAAAGCTATGTATGATTCCTGCTTCCACTATATCACTTGCTAGGCTAATCCACTTCTTCACGATTCTGTGACTGAAGAAATACTTCCTAACATCCCTGTGGCTCGTCTGAGTCTTCAGCTTTTAATTGTGACCCTTTGTCTGTGTCCCCTCTCTGGAACATCCTGTCTCTGTCCACCTTGTCTATTCCACGCAGTATTTTGTATGTTGTTATCATGTCTTCCAGTGTCGTCAGTCCGATTTCCCTCAATCTTTCTTCTTAGGACATTCCCCTGAGCTCCAGAACTAGCCTTGCTGCAAACCTTTGTACTTTCTCTAATATCTTGACGTGCTTGACCAGGTGTGGGTTCCAAACTGGTGTTGCATACTCCAGTATGGGCCTGACGTACGCAGGGTACAGTGTCTTGATCGATTCCTTACTAAGGTATCGGAACGCTATTCTCAGGTTTGCCAGGTACCCATATGCTGCGGCAGTTATCTGGTTGGTGTGTGCCTCCAGAGACGTGCTCGGTGTTATGGTCACCCCAAGATCTTTCTCCTTGAGTGCGGTTTGCAGCCTTTGTCCACCTAGCCTATTCTCTGTCTGTGGTCTTCTTTGCCCTTCCCCAATCTTCATGACTTTGCATTTGGCAGGGTTGAATTCGAGAAGCCAGTTGCTGGACCACGTGTCCAGCCTGTCCACGTCTCTTTGTAGTCCTGCCTGATCGTCATCCGATTTAATCCTTCTCATTAGCTTGACATCATCTGCGAACAGGGACACTTCAGAGTCTATCCCTTCCATCATGGCAATCACATATATCAAAAATAGCATTGGTCCTAGGACTGACCCCTGTGGGATCCCGCTCGTCACAGGCGCCCACTGTGATACCTCATCAAGTACCATGACTCGTTGTTGCCTCCCTGTCAGGTATTCTCTGATCCACTGCAGTGCCCTTCCTGTTATACACGCCTGATCCTCCAGCTTCTGCAATAATCTCCTGTGAGGAACTGTGTCGAAGACCTTCCTGCAGTCCAGGAAAATGCAATCAACTCACCCCTCTCTCTCGTGTCTTACTTCAGTTACCTTGTCGTAAAACTCCAGAAGGTTTGTGACACAGGATTTGCCTTCCATGAATCCATGCTGGTTGATGTTTATAATCTTGTTTCGTTCCAGGTGCTCCACCACTCTCCTCCTGATAATCTTCTCCATGACTTTGCATACTATACACGTCAGAGACACTGGTCTGTAGTTTAGTGCCTCGTTTCTGACTCTTTTCTTAAAAATGGAGACTTTGCCGTCTTCCATACCTCAGGTAGTTGCCCAGTTTCAAGGGATGTATTGAAGATAGTGGTTAGTGGGACATGCACAGTCTCTGCTCCCTCTCTGAGGACCCACGGGTGGATGTCCAGTCTCCTCGCCTTTGAGGTGTCAAAGTCGCTTAGCAGCTTCTGCACCTCCTCCTCAGTTGTGTGTATGTCATCCAACAAGTGTGTGTTGTGTGTATGTGTGTGTGTGTGTGTGTGTGTGTGTGTGTGTGTGTGTGTGGGTACTCACCTAATTGTACTCACCTAATTATGGTTGCAGGTGTCGAGACTCAGCTCCTGTCCCTTCCTCTTCACTGACCGCTACTAGGTCCTCCCTCTCCCTGCTCCACGAGCTTTATCATACCTCGTCTTAAAACTATGTGTAGTTTCTGCCTCCACCACATCGCTTGCCAGACTATTCCACTTCCTAACTACTCTATGACTGGAGAAATACTTCCTAATATCCCTTTGACTCATCTGAGTCTTCAGCTTCCAATTGTGATCTCTTGTTTCTGAGTCCCATCTCTGGAACATCCTGTCTCTCTCCACCTTGTCCATTCCACGCAGTATTTTATATGTCATTATCATGTCTCCCCTGAACCTCCTGTCCTCCAGTGTCGTCAGACCGATTTCCCTTAACCTTTCTTCATAGGACATTCCCCTTAGCTCTGGAACTAGCCTTGTTGCAAACCTGTGCATTTTCTCTAATTTCTTGACGTGTTTGACCAGGTGTGGGTTCCAAACTGGTGCTGCGTACTCCAGTATGGGCCTGACGTGCACAGTGTATAAAGTCTTGAACGATTCCTTACTGAGCTACCGGAACGCTATTCTCAGGTTTGCCAGGCGCCCATATGCCGCAGCAGTTATCTGATTAATGTGTGCTTCTGGCGATGTACTTGGTATTATACTCGAGCCTAGGTTTTTCTTCTTGAGTTATGTTTGCAGCCTTTGGCCTCCTAGCCTATACTCTGTCTGCGGTCTTCTTTGCCCTCCTCCGATCTTCATGACTTTGCATTTGGCGGGGTTAAATTCTAGGATCTAGTTTCTGGACCACGCATCCAGCCTGTCCAAGTCTCTTTGTAGACCTGTCTGGTCCGCGTCTGATTTAATTCTCCTCATTAACTTCACATCATCTGCAAACAGGGAAACTTCTGAGTCTATCCCTTCTGTCATGTCGTTCATGTATACCAAGAATAGCACTGGTCCCAATACTGACCCCTGTGGGACCCTGCTCGTCACAGGCGCCCACTGTAATACCTCATCATGTGCCATGACTCGCTGTTGCCTCCCTGTTAGTTATTCTCTGATCCAATGCAGTGCCCTGTTCCTCTAGCTTCTGTACTAATCTCTTGTGAGGAACTGTGTCGAAGGCCTTCTTGCAGTCCAAGAAAATGCAATCAACCTACCCCTCCCTCTCATTTCTTACTTCAGTTACCTTGTCATAAAACTTTAGTAGGTTTGTGACACAGGATTTGCCTTCCATGAATCCGTGCTGGCTGTCGTTTATAATCTTGTTCTGCTCCAGGTGCTCCACCACTCTCCTGATAATCTTTTCCAAGACTTTGCATACTATACACGTGAGTGACACTGGTCTATAATTCAGTGTTTCATTTCTGTCTCCTTTCTTAAAGATAGGGCCTAAATAACAAAAAGGCACAATACCGTGACTGGAACGATACACAAATAACCCGCACATAAAAGAGAGAAGCTTACGACGACGTTTCGGTCCGACTTGGACCATTGACAAAGTCACACTAACAGAGGTGGAGCAGGACGGCTATATATAGGCAGGAAGAGGTGGAGGTAGTAGTAGTAGTGGTAGTAGTAGTACAAGAATTGTATATAATACCGACAGGATGAAATGACACATGCACAACACCCGGGCATCCCCACCGTAGACGTTTCGCCATCCAGCCAGCCACTGGATGGCGAAACGTCCACAACAAAGACAACCAGACGCCGCACATGTGTCTTAATTTCATCAGTAGTTGTAGTAGAAGAAGAAGAGGTAGTAGTAGTGGTAGTGGTAGAAGTGGGAAATAAGGAAGCCGAGCCAGTCAAATACAAAGGGAGGGGAGCACTGCAAGAGAGCTAGAAACCCACAGAGGGAGAGCAAGCGCACCAAGGTGCGTGAAAGGGGAAGTGGTGAAAAAAATAAATGAAGAAGGAACAGAAACACGAGACAGGAGAGAGAAAAACAACCCAGAGGAGAAAAGGAGAGAGGAAAGGGGAAGAGGAAGAAGAAAAAGAAGAAGAAAAAATGAGGATTCAGGTTAAGTCACGGGTGTTCTGAAGTTTGGAGCATTTTACAATGTAGTGGGAGAGGAAGGCATCTACAGAGACGAAGCCAGGGCTAAGGTTCATACAAGGAAAGTTGTGTATAAGAGAGGATTCAACTAAACGGCGACTGTTCGAGTTGGAAGTAGGGAAGACAGTTTTAGCAGAAGACCAGTCAATAGGATGGCTATGATCTCTGACGTGACAGAAAAGAGCATTGTTAGTGTCGGCAAGCCTAACACTATTTTTGTGCTCCCTATGTCTGTCAGAAAGAGATCGACCTCTGTGGGTTTCTAGCTCTCTTGCAGTGCTCCCCTCCCTTTGTATTTGACTGGCTCGGCTTCCTTATTTCCCACTTCTACCACTACCACTACTACTACCTCTTCTTCTTCTACTACAACTACTGATGAAATTAAGACACATGTGCGGCGTCTGGTTGTCTTTGTTGTGGACGTTTCGCCATCCAGTGGCTGGCTGGATGGCGAAACGTCTACGGTGGGGATGCCCGGGTGTTGTGCATGTGTCATTTCATCCTGTCGGTATTGTATACAATTCTTGTACTACTACTACCACTACTACTACTACCTCCACCTCTTCCTGCCTATATATAGCCGTCCTGCTCCACCTCTGTTAGTGTGACTTTGTCAATGGTCCAAGTCGGACCGAAACGTCGTCGTAAGCTTCTCTCTTTTATGTGCGGGTTATTTGTGTATAGGGCCTAAATTTGCCTTCCACACTTCAGGTAGTTGCCCAATTTCAATGGAATTGAAGATTTAGGCTAGTGGTACACGTAGTGTCTCTGCTTCCTCTCTAAGGACCCATGGAGAGATGTCCGGTCCCACCACCTTTGAGGTATCAAGGTCCTTAGTTGTGTGTAATTCATACAACACTTGTTGGTTTCTCCCTTATTGATGTACCGCACTGTTTTGTCTTCCCATTGTCCCTTCAGCCTCCACTGTAAATGCTTCCTGAAATCTCATGTTGAGCTCCTCACATACTTCCTGGTCGTTTCTTGTGAGCTCCCCACCTTCTTTCCTCAGCCTGATTATCTGGTCCTTGACTGTTGTCTTCCTCCTGATGTGGCTGTAGAGGAGTTTCAGGTCAGACTTGACTTTAGATGCTATATCATTTTCATACAGCCGCTGCGCCTCCCTCTCTATCTGTGCATACTCGTTTCTGGCTCATCGACTAATCTCTTTATTTTCCTGAGTCCTTTGCCATCTGTACTTTTTCCATTCTCTAGAGCACTTAGTTTTCGCCTCGCTACACCTTCGGGTAAACCAAGGGCTCGTTCTGTCCTTCCCATTATTTCTGTTACCCATGGGAACAAACCTTTCCTCTGTCTCCTTGCATTTTGTTGTTACAAAGCCCATCATTTCGTTTACTGATTTTCCTACCAACTTCTGTTCCCACTGAACCTCCTGCAAGAAGGTCCTCATTCCTGTGTAGTCCCCTCTTTTATAGTTTAGCTTTTCCCTTTCTACTCCTGTTACCCTCCCCACTTTTAGCTCCACAATGTATTCAAAGCTCATAACCACGTGGTCACTAGCTCCAAGGGGCCTTTCATATATGATGTGCTCAAAGTCTGAGCTACTCAGGGTGAACACAAGGTCCAGTCTTGCTGGTTCATCCTCCCCTCTCTCACTGGTATTGTCCCTAACATGTTGGTGCATGAGATCTGCCAGCACCACATACATCATCTTGGCTTTCCATGTTTCGAGACCCTCATGTGGCTCCAGGTTTTCCCAATCAATCTCCCTGTGATTGAAGTCGCCTATGACCAGTAACTTCGCTCTACTCGAGTGAGCCCTTCTTACCGCCTCAGCTAGTGTGTCCACCATTGTTCTGTTGCACTAATCATATTCCTCTCTTGGCCTCCTGCAGTTCTGTGGTGGGTTATACATCACTGCAATGACTACCTTGTGTTTCCCTGACTGAACTGTACCTATTATGTAATCCATTTCTCTAATCTTGTCCGTTTCTTCCATTTCTTGACAACCCCACCGGATTTTAATTAGTAGTGCAACCCCTCCTCCCCCTCTGCTCCTATCCTTCCTCAGGATCTGATATCTGGGTGGGAAGATTGCGTCTGTTATTATCCCAGTGAGTTTTGTTTCTGTAACCGCTACAATGTCTGGGGACATCCCCTTGATTCTTTCATGCCACTCCTCACATTTATTCATTATTCCATCCATGTTCATGTACCAAACCTTCAATTTCTTTTCAATAACTGTGGTCTGGGGAGACAGGTGGGCTTGAGGGAGCAGGTGCCCTGGCAGGGGCCTATAGGGGGTTGCTGTGGCAGTGGGGTCTGTGGTGTGGGGTGTGGAGGCAGAGGGCCTATAAGGGGTTTCAGTATGGGTAGGGGTGGTGGTGAGGCGGATGGGGATAGAGGGTACAGTGTGTTGGTTGCTGTGGGTTACTGTGAGGGTGGGGTTTGTGGTGAGGGGGATGGGGGGAGAGGGTACACGGTGTGGGTTACTGTGGGTTTCAGTGGGGGTGGGGTTTGAGCTGAGGGGGATGTGTGGGTTACTAAGGGTTACTGTGGGGGTGGGATTTGTGCAGAGGGGGATGTGTGGGTTACTGTAGGTTTCTGTGGGGGTGGGGTTTGCACTGAGGGGGATGAGGGCAGAGGGTACAGCGAGTGGGTTTTGGGTTAGGTCATTTGATTGCTTTAAGATTGCCATGGTTGTGTTTCTTCTGTGGGTGGTACTGGAGGGGGTTGTGTTTGTTCTTCCACCTGGGCCTGATTTCTCCTGCTCTCCACCTTCTTTGCCTCCCATTCCTCCTTGCAACGTTGCACCCTCTCTTTCAGTGTCATCCTTTCTTCTTGTGTTCTGTCTTGGTCGAGGTACACACTCCAGAACTCCTGATTGTCCCTTAGGCGTGCTTTCTCCTGCAGGATCCGGTTTCGAGCTGACTGCCTTGAAAATCACTTTGACTGAACGCTTTTTTCTTCTCGCAAATCACCCAGTTCTCCAAAAATTTGTCAGCTGGGTCATGTCGTCAAGTTGCTTTCATGATGTTTTCTCTCCTCCTGTTTCTTTGCCTCGTAAGTTTCCCCATCTACTTCTCGGAGCCCATAGACAAAAATGGCCCTCTCCCTTTCGTCCTCCCACTGTGCTTCCCTGAGCATTCTCTGATATGAATTAGTTCCTGCCATTAACACATTTCTTAATGTCTCTTCCCTATCCGGTGTCCCTCTGCTTATTTGTTCCTGGACATGGCAGTTGTCTGTTAGAGCCTCTGTGTGTTGTCTAGCTCCTTCATTGTCTTTAGTCCCCACATTAGTTCTTGCCTTTTCCCATGCTCCCCTTGGGTCCGATAGTCATCGTGTACAGTATATCTCCTTTGTTCCCTACTGTCCCCTCATCGGTGACTGATGTTGTGTGTGTGTGTGTGTGTGTGTGTGTGTGTGTGTGTAATACTTCACAATTTCAGAAAGAGAGATATGCTCAATGTGTTCCATCTTCATTGTTAAATTTTTAATATAATTTAAAAGTCAGTATCTCTGAGCATTACTTTCCTACCTTGAACTCCAGTATAACAGTCGTCCTTCCTGGGAAACAAATACTTTTTAATTTATTCTGGGCATCACATGTTTCTAAGATCACTATTATTGTCTCTTCCTCAACAATCCTAAAATTAATCTCATGTAATATTTTTGCCATAAACTTTATTTTATATGCGGATATATATTCTTCCAGTCACTTGATCATTTATCTTGATATCGATACTCAGAATACTCAGTAGCACATTCTATGTTGATCCGACATTTTTGGTACTTCATCACCAACATAACTAAAAGCTATTTCGAAACTTTGCTACAATGACATGCAAATTAATTAAAAGTTATTTTTAGTAGTGATAAAAATCTGTCGTAAAAATTACTCCCAAATCCGACTTCCTCTCTGGGACTGTCAACATTTTCTCCCGAACTTTGTCTTCTTAATGATCTGTTTTAGCTCGCTCTCATTTACATGTTTTCCAATTTATTTATCAATAATTTATCATTTTCCTTGGTCAATATTAGGCAAGATTCCCCAGGAAACATGACAAGTGTTTCCTGACGCTGGTCTTAGTAATATAACGACCCGACACTCAAACTTTTGGTCATCTGATCAAAACTGTTCACTGGCTTACCGATCTTCGCCTTTAAAAAAAAATTACATTATTGTTCTTATTTATACTAAATCATAATTTAAAATTTATTTTGAATAGAATTTTGGTATCTACATTTATGCTGTTAGACCTTATACATGAAAATATATGTGTGTTATAATAGCATAACTGTGAAAGTAAATTTGCCGCTCAGTGTTTACCATTGTTTGGTATAAACCTTGGTAATAAATACCGACAAGTTGGTTCAGAAAGACACGTTTGTTTCTTATCATACCTTCTAGTACTAACATGTTAATTATAACTTAAATGGATGACTTAACTTTTCTGTTGATTCTTTCTTGTTTCAGTGAATTCTCTCTTCTGAACTTTATTGTTTTTGTCTCTATCTATACCCAGTTTCTAAACATTTCTGGTTAATACATTTGTTTGTTGAAAATGGATTTGTCAGTTAAAAATAGGAGAGGAGAGTTATTAAATGGAGAGTTAGAGGTATTGGGAAGATGGAGGGAATATTTTGAGGAATTGTTAAATGTTGATGAAGATAGGGAAGCTGTGATTTCGTGTATAGGGCAAGGAGGAATAACATCTTGTAGGAGTGAGGAAGAGCCAGTTGTGAGTGTTGGGGAAGTTCGTGAGGCAGTAGGTAAAATGAAAGGGGGTAAGGTAGCCGGGATTGATGGGATAAATATAGAAATGTTAAAAGCAGGTGGGGATATAGTTTTGGAGTGGTTAGTGCTATTATTTAATAAATGTATGGAAGAGGGTACGGTACCTAGGGATTGGCAGAGAGCATGCATAGTTCCTTTGTATAAAGACAAAGGGGATAAAAGAGAGTGCAAAAATTATAGGGGGATAAGTCTGTTGAGTATACCTGGCGAAGTGTATGGTAGAGTTATTATTGAAAGAATTAAGAGTAAGACGGAGAATAGGATAGCAGATGAACAAGGAGGCTTTAGGAAAGGTAGGGGGTGTGTGAACAAGGTGTTTACAGTGAAACATATAAGTGAACAGTATTTAGATAAGGCTAAAGAGGTCTTTGTGGCACCTATGGATTTGGAAAAGGCGTATGACAGGGTGGATAGGGGGGCAATGTGGCAGATGTTGCAGATGTATGGTGTAGGAGGTAGGTTACTGAAAGTAGTGAAGAGTTTTTACGAGGATAGTGAGGCTCAAGTTAGAGTACATAGGAAAGAGGGAAATTATTTCCCAGTAAAAGTAGGCCTTAGACAAGGATGTGTGATGTCACCGTGGTTGTTTAATATATTTATAGATGGGGTTGTAAGAGAAGTAAATGCGAGGGTCTTGACAAGAGGCGTGGAGTTAAAAGATAAAGAATCACACATGAAGTGGGAGTTGTCACAGTTGCTCTTTGCTGATGACACTGTGCTTTTGGGAGATTCTGAAGAGAAGTTGCAGAGATTGGTGGATGAATTTGGTAGGGTGTGCATAAGAAAATTAAAAGTGAATACAGGAAAGAGTAAGGTTATGAGGATAACAAAAATATTAGGTGATGAAAGATTGGATATCAGATTGGAGGGAGAGAGTATGGAGGAGGTGAATGTATTCAGATATTTGGGAGTGGACGTGTCAGCGGATGGGTCTATGAAGGATGAGGTGAATCATAGAATTGATGAGGGGAAAAGGGTGAGTGGTGCACTTAGGAGTCTGTGGAGACAAAGAACTTTGTCCTTGGAGGCAAAGAGGGGAATGTATGAGAGTATAGTTTTACCAACGCACTTGTATGGGTGTGAAGCATGGGTGATGAATGTTGCAGCGAGGAGAAGGCTGGAGGCAGTGGAGATGTCATGTCTGAGGGCAATGTGTAGTGTGAATATAATGCAGAGAATTCGTAGTTTGGAAGTTAGGAGGAGGTGCGGGATTACCAAAACTGTTGTCCAGAGGGCTGAGGAAGGGTTGTTGAGGTGGTTCGGACATGTAGAGAGAATGGAGCGAAACAGAATGACTTCAAGAGTGTATCAGTCTGTAGTGAAAGGAAGGCGGGGTAGGGGTCGGCCTAGGAAAGGTTGGAGGGAGGGGGTAAAGGAGGTTTTGTGTGCGAGGGGCTTGGACTTCCAGCAGGCATGCGTGAGCGTGTTTGATAGGAGTGAATGGAGACGAATGGTTTTTAATACTTGACGTGCTGTTGGAGTGTAAGCAAATTAACATTTATGAAGGGGTTCAGGGAAACCGGCAGGCCGGACTTGAGTCCTGGAGATGGGAAGTACAGTGCCTGCACTCTGAAGGAGGGGTGTTAATGTTGCAGTTTAAAAACTGTAGTGTAAAGCACCCTTCTGGCAAGACAGTGATGGAGTGAATGATGGTGAAAGTTTTTCTTTTTCGGGCCACCCTGCCTTGGTGGGAATCAGCCAGTGTGATAAAATATATATATATATATATATATATATATATATATATATATATATATATATATATATATATATATATATATATATATATATATAATAATAATAATAATAAAAATAAAACATTTGTTGAAGATTGAGACACTTATGCAACATATGGGAATCTTTATCGAGGAAACGTTTCGCCACACAGTGGCTTCATCAGTCCAATACAAAGCAGAAAGGTGTAAAGAGAGATGGAATTTGAGGTAATCAGTCCCTTGGAGAACATACAGAGAAGAATGACTAAAATGATTTACTGTATAAGGTATCTCCCGTATGAAGATAGACTTAGAGCCTTGAATCTCCAATGTCTGGAGAAATCATCGAAGTGTGCAAGTGGATGATGGGCACAAACAAATGTGATATTAATTAAGTAGTGAGGGTGTCCAGAGTTGTGGATACATGGAACAATCTTCTGAGTAGGGTGATCGAGGCTAGGACCTTGGGTAGCTTTAAAAAGAGATTGGACAGATATATGAGTGGGAGCTGGGTTTGATTGGTGTCGTGGGTATGGGAGCAAATTCTTGAGAAGTTTTGGGTAGGGGTGGTTTTGATTAGGACCTGCCTTGTATGGGCCAATAGGCCTTCTGCAGTGTTCCTCCATTCTTATGTTCTTAAGTTAGATCAGGGGATGAAATATGCTGTGAGGTTAGGGAAGGAGGGAGAGGCAGACAACTGCAATATCAGGTGCCGAGGTGAAACAGTGGGACAAGCTTATGGGTAACATATTTTTTGTAAGATTCATATACAATATGAGTGGTTGATCCTGCTAATTACATGAATTTCCTTGGTTTGTTGGACTGTAATAGATAATGAATTGTAGTTGTCTCCAGAATCTTGCATTTTGTTCTTTGCTTCCCTAATACAGGCGCAGAGTTGCTCCATTCATGATGAAGAAGTGCAGATTATGTTGAACGATGCTCAGGTTGTTGATACTGCCTATCCTGTGTGAATATTTGTGTTGCTGTAGGCTAGTGTGAAGCAAATGTTTTGTTTCATCAATACAAATCATGTTCTCTCCCTTGCAAAAGTAGTGATGCTCTTGAGCCTTTAAAGTCAAGAGATTTCCTTTACCTGTAACACCTACACAAGACAACTTTAAGAAAATCATCGCACACAAGTCACATATCTGAGGTAATGTAATTTTATTTGATTATTTTCCTTAGACGCTATCATCATCAACAATTAAGGAATGCAAAAAATAGTGGAATCCGTCACGCAGTTTACCCTGGAAGAAGAAAGGGACCAATGAAGATTCTTTACATTCATTTTTTAAAAGAAGGAAGAACTTGAAATAAACTCAAAGTTTATAGAAAACTCACTATTGTGGAGGTTTTGATACCATGTTGTCCCAGCAGGAATGCTTCATCATAGGTTTTGATACCATGTTGTCCCAGCAGGAATGCTTCATCATAGGTTTTGATACCATGTTGTCCCAGCAGGAATGCTTCATCATAGGTTTTGATACCATGTTGTCCCAGCAGGAATGCTTCATCATAGGTTTTGATACCATGTTGTCCCAGCAGGAATGCTTCATCATAGGTTTTGATACCATGTTGTCCCAGCAGGAATGCTTCATCATAGGTTTTGATACCATGTTGTCCCAGCAGGAATGCTTCATCATAGGTTTTGATACCATGTTGTCCCAGCAGGAATGCTTCATCATAGGTTTTGATACCATGTTGTCCCAGCAGGAATGCTTCATCATAGGTTTTTGCTCCTAGCCATAAAAATATATAGTGAATAATTTCATTAAGATTAAACTGACTTTACTTTTCTTTACTCATCATCCACTCTAACAGGAAGAATGATCTACAGAATATATTCTCCAGCAGAGAGAACATCTTATAACTGGAGGATCCAGCAACTGATATGGGAAGCTGCATAAGAGATGGTAAATTCGATTCCCATAGAAATAAAGGGAAATAAAATAGGAAGAGGAGAGGTAGAGGTAAATATTTATTAATGGGGTTGAAAAGGCCAAAAGGAAGATATATGAAGACAACAGTGTGAGATAAAAGAGATTGAAAATATCATCAAACTGACAGGATAGGAGATTATAACTGAGGTGACAGGTTTTCAGAGAATAGGGAGATATGCAAAGGAGAAAAAATACCCAGCCAAACTAATTTTTAAATCAGAAATGGTTAAAAAAAAAAAGTTCTTGCTGTAGAAACCACAGCTAAAAAACTCAAAATACCAGCATGTTAGGTAAAAGGACACAAGTGCAACTAATGTGACATTTTAATGTGGTAACATTTCGCTCTCCAGGAGATTTATCAAGCCATTAACGGCTTGATAATGGCTTTATCAAGCCATCCAAGTGAACCGTTGTCAGAGCTAAACGTTTCCACAATAAAATGTCACATTAGTTGAACTTGTGTAATTTTATGTAACATATTGTCGATAATTCTACCAGCATTAATACAAAATACCAGCAAGTGTACAGAACACAAAAGCAATGACAGAACCTGATAGAAAGGGTACAAAACACAAGGGGCTGAAAAGAGAGAAAAGGTTAAAGACACGGAAACCCAGACCTTGGAGGACCAATGAACACACCCATCAACAGAACCACTCACGTGACATCTCAAACTCTACAACCCCACTGCAACCAAACACAATGACCCATAACAAGCTGTACATAAATGGCATACAGTACCTACTGGGTATCATTATTTGTAGAAGTGGCTTTATCAATATGATACAAGGACATAATTGAAGAATTATATCCAAGAGATGAGGTAATCAATCAGCCTCTGAGTTGTTGAACAGGAAGTTCATCAACTGAAGGAATTGAAGTACAGTCATTTAATGGATATAATTCTTCGCTTTATGTCCTTGTGTTACATTGATAATGGGGTATCCCCAGACATAGCACTCATAGAAACAAAGCTCATGGGGATGATAACTGATGCAGTCTCTGCAACCAGATATCAGATCCTCAGGAAAGATATAGGGAGCATCAAAAAAGGGGAATTCTGGGGACTTAAGAGGAATGCACATATGGTAAGCAAGGGGCTACATAGTAAGAACTCTTCAGAATAGGAGACCCAAGGTGGTGATTGTAGTGATGTACAACCAGAAACAGAATAGGAGGACGCCAAGACAACAGTGCAATGACAGCAACATAGCAATAGTGGACACTAGCTGAGGTAGCCAGACGGGCCCACATGGGCAGGCAAAGTTACTATACATGGGGAATTTCAACCACCAGATCGACTGGGAAAACCTGGAGCCACATGGGGGACCAGAGGAAGGCTAAGATACTGGAGAACTAGAGAACTAAAGTGCTAGAAAACCTTATGTACTAGCATGTTAGGGACGCAACTAGAGAGAAAGGAGAGGACTATCCAGCAAGGCTGGACCTTGTATTAACCTTGAGTAGTTCCGACATTGGGGATATATATAAAAGGTCCCTCCTCGCTAGTGATCATATGGAGCTTAGTCTCGAATATAAAATTTTAACAGAGGAGATTAAAGCAGACCCTAATGAACATGAGAATCCAAACGTCAAAATAAGGAACTACACTGACATGTGGCACTTCCTGCATGAGGTGTAATATGGGAGAGAACTGGAGGAAACGACCATACATGAAATAATGGAACAAGTGACTACAAAGTGTAAAGAGGCAGAGAGGTAATTCGTACTCAAGAGCAAAAAAAATGGGAAGACCAGAGTGGCCCCAAGTGCAGAAAGGTCGAAGTGAAGTCCGCCAGAACATGTAAATAATGTTTAGAAACAAAGTGCCGATGAAAATGAGGAGCTATGCAGGAGAACCAGAAATGAATATGCAAGGGTAAAGAGGGAGGCCCAGAGGCATTATGAAAATGACATAGCATTGAACGCCAAATCTGATTTAAGACTATTATACAGCCACATCAAGAGAAAAGTAACAACCAATGACTATGTAATCAGGATGAGGAAAGGAGGAGGGGAGCTCAGAAGAAACGACCTGGAAGTATTCTCAGTGAACCTCAGTGATGACAGAAAGGCTTCAGCAGACCGAGGTGGTAGGGTACACCAATAAGTGCTGGACACACTACACAGAAGAAACCTCTATGTAATTTAGATACCCTTAAGTTCGGTGACTATAAGGAAACCAGATAAATTAGAAAGCATTGGAATTTATATAACATCTTTAAGTCAATATAGCTGAAAGATGCGCAGTTCCAAAAATCATGCGTAATTTTCGTGGTAAAACATTACTTCAGACGATAACTAATTTTTCCTGTTTTAGACGAATTCGTACAATTTTTTTTTCTAAATAGCCCGTCTAGCATAAAATTCCTAATTTGTAGGTAACGGTAAAACCTCCATATAAACATTAATGTTTTTTTCTACTTGCAGTTGTTGTTACTGGTTTGCACATCACAAAGGTAACGGTGCCGACACCGGTAGCGGTGGGTGATGGCGGATGGCTTGAGTGTGAGTTTGTGGACGAGGGTGACAGCATCTACGCCCTGAAGTGGTACTTGGGCTTGGACGAGATCTACCGCTGGACACCAGCAGAGAGCCCACCCATAAAGACCTTCCCAGTGAAGGGTGAACCCCTGACCGTGGACACAAAGACCTCAAACAGAGGAAGAGTTAGAATCCAGGACGTAACTCTCGGGGCGTCAGGTGTCTTCCGTTGCGAGGTGTCAGCTGAGGCACCAGACTTCCACACTGAGTCTGATGTTGCCACTATGACTGTTGTGGGTGAGTATCAGATGCTTACATGGCTCATTAGTGTCATAATGCATTGCAAAAGTTGTGAATACGACTTGTGAAGAAGGATGCTAGTCCTCTTTGACAAGGAATAAGAGATGTGAGAGTGACTGGTCTCATGTGCAGCTCAGATAAACAGCAAGTTGTAGAGAGATTAGCAGAACATGAATGTCTTGTTCTTCTCTTTCCGGTGAAATTGTCATTATGAAACAATTTATATCTGGCCAACAAGAGGGCGTATAATTGTTGTAAGGTTTTATGTTTGATGGTTTGAACAAGTGTACGTTGTAACTTCTTAATGAAAATAGCTCTGTTATCATATACGTGGTTGTAAGGTTGTGATGTTTAACTTAGAATATTGTACGTGATGGTCACGTTCTTTTATCAATTTTAATATTTTTTATACCACTGTAATATGGCGTATTGATTGCCAACAATGTGTTAGTGGTGTGCAGTGCTGTTAGTGGTGTGCAGTGCTGTGTTAGTGGTGTGCAGTGCTGTGTTAGTGGTGTGCAGTGCTGTGTTAGTGGTGTGCAGTGCTCTGTTAGTGGTGTGCAGTGCTGTGTTAGTGGTGTGCAGTGCTGTGTTAGTGGTGTGCAGTGCTGTGTTAGTGGTGTGCAGTGCTGTGTTAGTGGTGTGCAGTGCTGTGTTAGTGGTGTGCAGTGCTGTGTTAGTGGTGTGCAGTGCTGTGTTAGTGTGCAGTGCTGTGTTAGTGGTGTGCAGTGCTGTGTTAGTGGTGTGCAGTGCTGTGTTAGTGGTGTGCAGTGCTGTGTTAGTGGTGTGCAGTGCAGTGTTAGTGGTGTGCAGTGCAGTGTTAGTGGTGTGCAGTGCTGTGTTAGTGGTGTGCAGTGCTGTGTTAGTGGTGTGCAGTGCTGTGTTAGTGGTGTGCAGTGCTGTGTTAGTGGTGTGCAGTGCTGTGTTAGTGGTGTGCAGTGCTGTGTTAGTGGTGTGCAGTGCTGTGTTAGTGGTGTGCAGTGCTGTGTTAGTGGTGTGCAGTGCTGTGTTAGTGGTGTGCAGTGCTGTGTTAGTGGTGTGCAGTGCTGTGTTAGTGGTGTGCAGTGCTGTGTTAGTGGTGTGCAGTGCTGTGTTAGTGGTGTGCAGTGGTGTGTTAGTGGTGTGCAGTGGTGTGTTAGTGGTGTGCAGTGCTGTGTTAGTGGTGTGCAGTGCTGTGTTAGTGGTGTGCAGTGCTGTGTTAGTGGTGTGCAGTGCTCTGTTAGTGGTGTGCAGTGCTGTGTTAGTGGTGTGCAGTGCTGTGTTAGTGGTGTGCAGTGCTGTGTTAGTGGTGTGCAGTGCTGTGTTAGTGGTGTGCAGTGCTGTGTTAGTGGTGTGCAGTGCTGTGTTAGTGGTGTGCAGTGCTGTGTTAGTGGTGTGCAGTGGTGTGTTAGTGGTGTGCAGTGCTGTGTTAGTGGTGTGCAGTGCTGTGTTAGTGGTGTGCAGTGCTGTGTTAGTGGTGTGCAGTGGTGTGTTAGTGGTGTGCAGTGGTGTGTTAGTGGTGTGCAGTGCTGTGTTAGTGGTGTGCAGTGCTCTGTTAGTGGTGTGCAGTGCTGTGTTAGTGGTGTGCAGTGCTGTGTTAGTGGTGTGCAGTGGTGTGTTAGTGGTGTGCAGTGCTGTGTTAGTGGTGTGCAGTGCTGTGTTAGTGGTGTGCAGTGCTGTGTTAGTGGTGTGCAGTGCTGTGTTAGTGGTGTGCAGTGCTGTGTTAGTGGTGTGCAGTGGTGTGTTAGTGGTGTGCAGTGCTGTGTTAGTGGTGTGCAGTGGTGTGTTAGTGGTGTGCAGTGGTGTGTTAGTGGTGTGCAGTGGTGTGTTAGTGGTGTGCAGTGGTGTGTTAGTGGTGTGCAGTGCTGTGTTAGTGGTGTGCAGTGCTGTGTTAGTGGTGTGCAGTGCTGTGTTAGTGGTGTGCAGTGCTGTGTTAGTGGTGTGCAGTGCTGTGTTAGTGGTGTGCAGTGCTGTGTTAGTGGTGTGCAGTGCTGTGTTAGTGGTGTGCAGTGCTGTGTTAGTGGTGTGCAGTGCTGTGTTAGTGGTGTGCAGTGGTGTGTTAGTGGTGTGCAGTGCTGTGTTAGTGGTGTGCAGTGGTGTGTTAGTGGTGTGCAGTGGTGTGTTAGTGGTGTGCAGTGCTGTGTTAGTGGTGTGCAGTGCTGTGTTAGTGGTGTGCAGTGGTGTGTTAGTGGTGTGCAGTGCTGTGTTAGTGGTGTGCAGTGCTGTGTTAGTGGTGTGCAGTGCTGTGTTAGTGGTGTGCTGTGTTAGTGCTGTGTTAGTGGTGTGCAGTGCTGTGTTAGTGGTGTGCAGTGGTGTGTTAGTGGTGTGCAGCTGTGTTAGTGGTGTGCAGTGCTGTGTTAGTGGTGTGCAGTGCTGTGTTAGTGGTGTGCAGTGCTGTGTTAGTGGTGTGCAGTGGTGTGTTAGTGTGTGTGCAGTGGTGTGCTGTGTTAGTGGTGTGCAGTGCTGTGTTAGTGGTGTGCAGTGCTGTGTTAGTGGTGTGCAGTGGTGTGTGTTAGTGGTGTGCAGTGGTGTGTGCTGTGTTAGTGGTGTGTGCTGTGTTAGTGGTGTGCAGTGGTGTGTTAGTGGTGTGCAGTGCTGTGTTAGTGGTGTGCAGTGCTGTGTTAGTGGTGTGCAGTGCTGTGTTAGTGGTGTGCAGTGGTGTGTTAGTGGTGTGCAGTGCTGTGTTAGTGGTGTGCAGTGCTGTGTTAGTGGTGTGCAGTGCTGTGTTAGTGGTGTGCAGTGGTGTGTTAGTGGTGTGCAGTGCTGTGTTAGTGGTGTGCAGTGGTGTGTGTTAGGGGTGTGCAGTGCTGTGTTAGTGGTGTGCAGTGCTGTGTTAGTGGTGTGCAGTGCTGTGTTAGTGGTGTGCAGTGCTGTGTTAGTGGTGTGCAGTGCTGTTAGTGGTGTGCAGTGCTGTGTTAGTGGTGTGCAGTGCTGTGTTAGTGGTGTGCAGTGCTGTGTTAGTGGTGTGCAGTGCTGTGTTAGTGGTGTGCAGTGCTGTGTTAGTGGTGTGCAGTGCTGTGTTAGTGGTGTGCAGTGCTGTGTTAGTGGTGTGCAGTGCTGTGTTAGTGGTGTGCAGTGCTGTGTTAGTGGTGTGCAGTGCTGTGTTAGTGGTGTGCAGTGCTGTGTTAGTGGTGTGCAGTGCTGTGTTAGTGGTGTGCAGTGCTGTGTTAGTGGTGTGCAGTGCTGTGTTAGTGGTGTGCAGTGCTGTGTTAGTGGTGTGCAGTGCTGTGTTAGTGGTGTGCAGTGCTGTGTTAGTGGTGTGCAGTGCTGTGTTAGTGGTGTGCAGTGCTGTGTTAGTGGTGTGCAGTGCTGTGTTAGTGGTGTGCAGTGCTGTGTTAGTGGTGTGCAGTGCTGTGTTAGTGGTGTGCAGTGCTGTGTTAGTGGTGTGCAGTGGTGTGTGTTAGTGGTGTGCAGTGCTGTGTTAGTGGTGTGCAGTGCTGTGTTAGTGGTGTGCAGTGCTGTGTTAGTGGTGTGCAGTGCTGTGTTAGTGGTGTGCAGTGCTGTGTTAGTGGTGTGCAGTGCTGTGTTAGTGGTGTGCAGTGCTGTGTTAGTGGTGTGCAGTGGTGTGTTAGTGGTGTGCAGTGCTGTGTTAGTGGTGTGCAGTGCTGTGTTAGTGGTGTGCAGTGCTGTGTTAGTGGTGTGCAGTGCTGTGTTAGTGGTGTGCAGTGCTGTGTTAGTGGTGTGCAGTGCTGTGTTAGTGGTGTGCAGTGCTGTGTTAGTGGTGTGCAGTGCTGTGTTAGTGGTGTGCAGTGCTGTGTTAGTGGTGTGCAGTGCTGTGTTAGTGGTGTGCAGTGCTGTGTTAGTGGTGTGCTGTCCGGTGTTCGTGGTGTGCAGTGCTGTGTTAGTGGTGTGCAGTGCTGTGTTAGTGGTGTGCAGTGCTGTGTTAGTGGTGTGCAGTGCTGTGTTAGTGGTGTGCAGTGCTGTGTTTGTGGTGTGCAGTGCTGTGTTAGTGGTGTGCAGTGCTGTGTTAGTGGTGTGCAGTGCTGTGTTAGTGGTGTGCAGTGCTGTGTTTGGGGTGCTGTGGTGTGTTAGTGGGGTGCAGTGCTGTGTTAGTGGTGTGCAGTGCTGTGTTAGTGGTGTGCAGTGCTGTGTTAGTGGTGTGCAGTGCTGTGTTAGTGGTGTGCAGTGCTGTGTTAGTGGTGTGCAGTGCTGTGTTAGTGGTGTGCAGTGCTGTGTTAGTGGTGTGCAGTGCTGTGTTAGTGGTGTGCAGTGCTGTGTTAGTGGTGTGCAGTACTGTGTTAGTGGTGTGCAGTGCTGTGTTAGTGGTGTGCAGTGCTGTGTTAGTGGTGTGCAGTGCTGTGTTAGTGGTGTGCAGTGCTGTGTTAGTGGTGTGCAGTGCTGTGTTAGTGGTGTGCAGTGGTGTGTTAGTGGTGTGCAGTGCTGTGTTAGTGGTGTGCAGTGCTGTGTTAGTGGTGTGCAGTGCTGTGTTAGTGGTGTGTGCAGTGTGTTAGTGGTGTGCAGTGGTGTGTTAGTGGTGTGCAGTGCTGTGTTAGTGGTGTGCAGTGCTGTGTTAGTGGTGTGCAGTGCTGTGTTAGTGGTGTGCAGTGCTGTGTTAGTGGTGTGCAGTGCTGTGTTAGTGGTGTGCAGTGCTGTGTTAGTGGTGTGCAGTGCTGTGTTAGTGGTGTGCAGTGGTGTGTTAGTGGTGTGCAGTGCTGTGTTAGTGGTGTGCAGTGCTGTGTTAGTGGTGTGCAGTGCTGTGTTAGTGGTGTGCAGTGCTGTGTTAGTGGTGTGCAGTGCTGTGTTAGTGGTGTGCAGTGCTGTGTTAGTGGTGTGCAGTGGTGTGTTAGTGGTGTGCAGTGGTGTGTTAGTGGTGTGCAGTGCTGTGTTAGTGGTGTGCAGTGCTGTGTTAGTGGTGTGCAGTGCTGTGTTAGTGGTGTGCAGTGCTGTGTTAGTGGTGTGCAGTGCTGTGTTAGTGGTGTGCAGTGGTGTGTTAGTGGTGTGCAGTGCTGTGTTAGTGGTGTGCAGTGCTGTGTTAGTGGTGTGCAGTGCTGTGTTAGTGGTGTGCAGTGCTGTGTTAGTGGTGTGCAGTGGTGTGTTAGTGGTGTGCAGTGCTGTGTTAGTGGTGTGCAGTGCTGTGTTAGTGGTGCAGTGCAGTGGTGTGCAGTGCTGTGTTAGTGGTGTGCAGTGCTGTGTTAGTGGTGTGCAGTGGTGTGTTAGTGGTGTGCAGTGCTGTGTTAGTGGTGTGCAGTGCTGTGTTAGTGGTGTGCAGTGCTGTGTTAGTGGTGTGCAGTGCTGTGTTAGTGGTGTGCAGTGCTGTGTTAGTGGTGTGCAGTGCTGTGTTAGTGGTGTGCAGTACTGTGTTAGTGGTGTGCAGTACAGTGTTAGTGGTGTGCAGTGGTGTGTTAGTGGTGTGCAGTGGTGTGTTAGTGGTGTGCAGTGCTGTGTTAGTGGTGTGCAGTGGTGTGTTAGTGGTGTGCAGTGCTGTGTTAGTGGTGTGCAGTGCTGTGTTAGTGGTGTGCAGTGTGTGCAGTACAGTGTTAGTGGTGTGCAGTGCTGTGTTAGTGGTGTGCAGTGCTGTGTTAGTGGTGTGCAGTGCTGTGTTAGTGGTGTGCAGTGGTGTGTTAGTGGTGTGCAGTGCTGTGTTAGTGGTGTGCAGTGCTGTGTTAGTGGTGTGCAGTGGTGTGTTAGTGGTGTGCAGTGCTGTGTTAGTGGTGTGCAGTGCTGTGTTAGTGGTGTGCAGTGCTGTGTTAGTGGTGTGCAGTGCTGTGTTAGTGGTGTGCAGTGCTGTGTTAGTGGTGTGCAGTGCTGTGTTAGTGGTGTGCAGTGCTGTGTTAGTGGTGTGCAGTGCTGTGTTAGTGGTGTGCAGTGCTGTGTTAGTGGTGTGCAGTGCTGTGTTAGTGGTGTGCAGTGCTGTGTTAGTGGTGTGCAGTGCTGTGTTAGTGGTGTGCAGTGCTGTGTTAGTGGTGTGCAGTGCTGTGTTAGTGGTGTGCAGTGCTGTGTTAGTGGTGTGCAGTGCTGTGTTAGTGGTGTGCAGTGCTGTGTTAGTGGTGTGCAGTGCTGTGTTAGTGGTGTGCAGTGCTGTGTTAGTGGTGTGCAGTGCTGTGTTAGTGGTGTGCAGTGCTGTGTTAGTGGTGTGCAGTGCTGTGTTAGTGGTGTGCAGTGCTGTGTTAGTGGTGTGCAGTGCTGTGTTAGTGGTGTGCAGTGCTGTGTTAGTGGTGTGCAGTGCTGTGTTAGTGGTGTGCAGTACAGTGTTAGTGGTGTGCAGTGCTGTGTTAGTGGTGTGCTGTGTTAGTGGTGTGCAGTGCTGTGTTAGTGGTGTGCAGTGCTGTGTTAGTGTGTTAGTGTTAGTGGTGTGCAGTGCTGTGTTAGTGGTGTGCAGCTGTGTTAGTGGTGTGCAGTGCTGTGTTAGTGGTGTGCCGTGTTGTGTTAGTGGTGTGCAGTGCTGTGTTAGTGGTGTGCAGTGCTGTGTTAGTGGTGTGCAGTGTGTGTTAGTGGTGTGCAGTGGTGTGTTAGTGGTGTGCAGTGCTGTGTTAGTGGTGTGCAGCTGTGTTAGTGGTGTGCAGTGCTGTGTTAGTGGTGTGCAGTGCTGTGTTAGTGGTGTGCAGTGCTGTGTTAGTGGTGTGCAGTGCTGTGTTAGTGGTGTGCAGTGCTGTGTTAGTGGTGTGCAGTGCTGTGTTAGTGGTGTGCAGTGCTGTGTTAGTGGTGTGCAGTGCTGTGTTAGTGGTGTGCAGTGCTGTGTTAGTGGTGTGCAGTGCTGTGTTAGTGGTGTGCAGTGCTGTGTTAGTGGTGTGCAGTGCTGTGTTAGTGGTGTGCAGTGCTGTGTTAGTGGTGTGCAGTGCTGTGTTAGTGGTGTGCAGTGCTGTGTTAGTGGTGTGCAGTGCTGTGTTAGTGGTGTGCAGTGCTGTGTTAGTGGTGTGCAGTGCTGTGTTAGTGGTGTGCAGTGCTGTGTTAGTGGTGTGCAGTGCTGTGTTAGTGGTGTGCAGTGCTCGGTTATTGGTGTGCAGTGCTGTGTTAGTGGTGTGCAGTGCTGTGTTAGTGGTGTGCAGTGCTGTGTTAGTGGTGTGCAGTGCTGTGTTAGTGGTGTGCAGTGCTGTGTTAGTGGTGTGCAGTGCTGTGTTAGTGGTGTGCAGTGCTGTGTTAGTGGTGTGCAGTGCTGTGTTAGTGGTGTGCAGTGCTGTGTTAGTGGTGTGCAGTGCTGTGTTAGTGGTGTGCAGTGCTGTGTTAGTGGTGCAGTGCAGTGCAGTGCTGTTAGTGGTGTGCAGTGCTGTGTTAGTGTGTGTGCAGTGCTGTGTTAGTGGTGTGCAGTGCTGTGTTAGTGGTGTGCAGTGCTGTGTTAGTGGTGTGCAGTGCTGTGTTAGTGGTGTGCAGTGCTGTGTTAGTGGTGTGCAGTGCTGTGTTAGTGGTGTGCAGTGCTGTGTTAGTGGTGTGCAGTGCTTAGTGGTGTGCAGTGCTGTGTTAGTGGTGTGCAGTGCTGTGTTAGTGGTGTGCCGTGCTGTGTTAGTGGTGTGCAGTGCTGTGTTAGTGGTGTGCAGTGCTGTGTTAGTGGTGTGCAGTGCTGTGTTAGTGGTGTGCAGTGCTGTGTTAGTGGTGTGCAGTGCTGTGTTAGTGTGTGTGCAGTGCTGTGTTAGTGGTGTGCAGTGCTGTGTTAGTGGTGTGCAGTGCTGTGTTAGTGGTGTGCAGTGCTGTGTTAGTGGTGTGCAGTGCTGTGTTAGTGGTGTGCAGTGCTGTTAGTGGTGTGCAGTGGTGTGTTAGTGGTGTGCAGTGCTGTGTTAGTGGTGTGCAGTGCTGTGTTAGTGGTGTGCAGTGCTGTGTTAGTGGTGTGCAGTGGTGTGTTAGTGGTGTGCAGTGCTGTGTTAGTGGTGTGCAGTGCTGTGTTAGTGGTGTGCAGTGCTGTGTTAGTGGTGTGCAGTGCTGTGTTAGTGGTGTGCAGTGCTGTTAGTGGTGTGCAGTGGTGTGTTAGTGGTGTGCAGTGCTGTGTTAGTGGTGTGCAGTGCTGTGTTAGTGGTGTGCAGTGGTGTGTTAGTGGTGTGCAGTGCTGTGTTAGTGGTGTGCAGTGCTGTGTTAGTGGTGTGCAGTGCTGTGTTAGTGGTGTGCAGTGCTGTGTTAGTGGTGTGCAGTGGTGTGTTAGTGGTGTGCAGTGCTGTGTTAGTGGTGTGCAGTGCTGTGTTAGTGGTGTGCAGTGCTGTGTTAGTGGTGTGCAGTGCTGTGTTAGTGGTGTGCAGTGCTGTTAGTGGTGTGCAGTGGTGTGTTAGTGGTGTGCAGTGCTGTGTTAGTGGTGTGCAGTGCTGTGTTAGTGGTGTGCAGTGCTGTGTTAGTGGTGTGCAGTGGTGTGTTAGTGGTGTGCAGTGTTGTGTTAGTGGTGTGCAGTGGTGTGTTAGTGGTGTGCAGTGCTGTGTTAGTGGTGTGCAGTGCTGTGTTAGTGGTGTGCAGTGCTGTGTTAGTGGTGTGCAGTGCTGTGTTAGTGGTGTGCAGTGCTGTGTTAGTGGTGTGCAGTGCTGTGTTAGTGGTGTGCAGTGCTGTGTTAGTGGTGTGCAGTGCTGTGTTAGTGGTGTGCAGTGCTGTGTTAGTGGTGTGCAGTACAGTGTTAGTGGTGTGTAGTGGTGTGTTAGTGGTGTGCAGTGCTGTGTTAGTGGTGTGCAGTGGTGTGTTAGTGGTGTGCAGTGCTGTGTTAGTGGTGTGCAGTGCTGTGTTAGTGGTGTGCAGTGCTGTGTTAGTGGTGTGCAGTGCTGTGTTAGTGGTGTGCAGTGCTGTGTTAGTGGTGTGCAGTGCTGTGTTAGTGGTGTGCAGTGCTGTGTTAGTGGTGTGCAGTGCTGTGTTAGTGGTGTGCAGTGCTGTGTTAGTGGTGTGCAGTACAGTGTTAGTGGTGTGTAGTGGTGTGTTAGTGGTGTGCAGTGCTGTGTTAGTGGTGTGCAGTGCTGTGTTAGTGGTGTGCAGTGCTGTGTTAGTGGTGTGCAGTGCTGTGTTAGTGGTGTGCAGTGCTGTGTTAGTGGTGTGCAGTGCTGTATTAGTGGTGTGCAGTGCTGTGTTAGTGGTGTGCAGTGCTGTGTTAGTGGTGTGCAGTGCTGTGTTAGTGGTGTGCAGTGCTGTTAGTGGTGTGCAGTGCTGTGTTAGTGGTGTGCAGTGCTGTGTTAGTGGTGTGCAGTGCTGTATTAGTGGTGTGCAGTGCTGTGTTAGTGGTGTGCAGTGCTGTGTTAGTGGTGTGCAGTGCTGTGTTAGTGGTGTGCAGTGCTGTGTTAGTGGTGTGCAGTGCTGTGTTAGTGGTGTGCAGTGCTGTGTTAGTGGTGTGCAGTGCTGTTAGTGGTGTGCAGTGGTGTGTTAGTGGTGTGCAGTGCTGTGTTAGTGGTGTGCAGTGCTGTGTTAGTGGTGTGCAGTGCTGTGTTAGTGGTGTGCAGTGCTGTGTTAGTGGTGTGCAGTGCTGTGTTAGTGGTGTGCAGTGCTGTATTAGTGGTGTGCAGTGCTGTGTTAGTGGTGTGCAGTGCTGTGTTAGTGGTGTGCAGTGCTGTGTTAGTGGTGTGCAGTGCTGTTAGTGGTGTGCAGTGCTGTGTTAGTGGTGTGCAGTGCTGTGTTAGTGGTGTGCAGTGCTGTATTAGTGGTGTGCAGTGCTGTGTTAGTGGTGTGCAGTGCTGTGTTAGTGGTGTGCAGTGCTGTGTTAGTGGTGTGCAGTGCTGTGTTAGTGGTGTGCAGTGCTGTGTTAGTGGTGTGCAGTGCTGTGTTAGTGGTGTGCAGTGCTGTTAGTGGTGTGCAGTGGTGTGTTAGTGGTGTGCAGTGCTGTGTTAGTGGTGTGCAGTGCTGTGTTAGTGGTGTGCAGTGCTGTGTTAGTGGTGTGCAGTGGTGTGTTAGTGGTGTGCAGTGCTGTGTTAGTGGTGTGCAGTGCTGTGTTAGTGGTGTGCAGTGCTGTGTTAGTGGTGTGCAGTGCTGTGTTAGTGGTGTGCAGTGGTGTGTTAGTGGTGTGCAGTGCTGTGTTAGTGGTGTGCAGTGCTGTGTTAGTGGTGTGCAGTGCTGTGTTAGTGGTGTGCAGTGCTGTGTTAGTGGTGTGCAGTGCTGTTAGTGGTGTGCAGTGGTGTGTTAGTGGTGTGCAGTGCTGTGTTAGTGGTGTGCAGTGCTGTGTTAGTGGTGTGCAGTGCTGTGTTAGTGGTGTGCAGTGGTGTGTTAGTGGTGTGCAGTGCTGTGTTAGTGGTGTGCAGTGCTGTGTTAGTGGTGTGCAGTGCTGTGTTAGTGGTGTGCAGTGCTGTGTTAGTGGTGTGCAGTGCTGTTAGTGGTGTGCAGTGGTGTGTTAGTGGTGTGCAGTGCTGTGTTAGTGGTGTGCAGTGCTGTGTTAGTGGTGTGCAGTGGTGTGTTAGTGGTGTGCAGTGCTGTGTTAGTGGTGTGCAGTGCTGTGTTAGTGGTGTGCAGTGCTGTGTTTTTCCTAAAATATTTTGTGCCATGAAATGTAAACATTACTTGAATTTTAGGCATTATAAGACTGTCATAGAGCCACCTCATACTGTGGTCACCTTACATCTCTGCAACACTGAGCTGTCACAGTAGGCATTATAAGACTGTCATAGAGCCACCTCATACTGTGGTCACCTTACATCTCTGCAACACTGAGCTGTCACAGTAGGCATTATAAGACTGTCATAGAGCCACCTCATACTGTGGTCACCTTACATCTCTGCAACACTGAGCTGTCACAGTAGGCATTATAAGACTGTCATAGAGCCACCTCATACTGTGGTCACCTTACATCTCTGCAGCACTGAGCTGTCACAGTAGGCATTATAAGACTGTCATAGAGCCACCTCATACTGTGGTCACCTTACATCTCTGCAGCACTGAGCTGTCACAGTAGGCATTATAAGACTGTCATAGAGCCACCTCATACTGTGGTCACCTTACATCTCTGCAACACTGAGCTGTCACAGTAGGCATTATAAGACTGTCATAGAGCCACCTCATACTGTGGTCACCTTACATCTCTGCAGCACTGAGCTGTCACAGTAGGCATTATAAGACTGTCATAGAGCCACCTCATACTGTGGTCACCTTACATCTCTGCAGCACTGAGCTGTCACAGTAGGCATTATAAGACTGTCATAGAGCCACCTCATACTGTGGTCACCTTACATCTCTGCAGCACTGAGCTGTCACAGTAGGCTTTATAAGATTGTCATAGAGCCACCTCATACTGTGGTCACCTTACATCTGTGCAACGCTGAGCTGTCACAGTAGGCATTATAAGACTGTCATAGAGCCACCTCATACTGTGGTCACCTTACATCTCTGCAACACTGAGCTGTCACAGTAGGCATTATAAGACTGTCATAGAGCCACCTCATACTGTGGTCACCTTACATCTCTGCAACACTGAGCTGTCACAGTAGGCATTATAAGACTGTCATAGAGCCACCTCATACTGTGGTCACCATACATCTCTGCAACACTGAGCTGTCACAGTAGGCATTATAAGACTGTCATAGAGCCACCTCATACTGTGGTCACCATACATCTCTGCAGCACTGAGCTGTCACAGTAGGCATTATAAGACTGTCATAGAGCCACCTCATACTGTGGTCACCTTACATCTCTGCAACACTGAGCTGTCACAGTAGGCATTATAAGACTGTCATAGAGCCACCTCATACTGTGGTCACCTTACATCTCTGCAACACTGAGCTGTCACAGTAGGCATTATAAGACTGTCATAGAGCCACCTCATACTGTGGTCACCTTACATCTCTGCAACACTGAGCTGTCACAGTAGGCATTATAAGACTGTCATAGAGCCACCTCATACTGTGGTCACCTTACATCTCTGCAGCACTGAGCTGTCACAGTAGGCATTATAAGACTGTCATAGAGCCACCTCATACTGTGGTCACCTTACATCTCTGCAGCACTGAGCTGTCACAGTAGGCATTATAAGACTGTCATAGAGCCACCTCATACTGTGGTCACCTTACATCTCTGCAGCACTGAGCTGTCACAGTAGGCATTATAAGACTGTCATAGAGCCACCTCATACTGTGGTCACCTTACATCTCTGCAGCACTGAGCTGTCACAGTAGGCATTATAAGACTGTCATAGAGCCACCTCATACTGTGGTCACCTTACATCTCTGCAGCACTGAGCTGTCACAGTAGGCATTATAAGACTGTCATAGAGCCACCTCATACTGTGGTCACCTTACATCTCTGCAGCACTGAGCTGTCACAGTAGGCATTATAAGACTGTCATAGAGCCACCTCATACTGTGGTCACCATACATCTCTGCAACACTGAGCTGTCACAGTAGGCATTATAAGACTGTCATAGAGCCACCTCATACTGTGGTCACCTTACATCTCTGCAACACTGAGCTGTCACAGTAGGCATTATAAGACTGTCATAGAGCCACCTCATACTGTGGTCACCTTACATCTCTGCAGCACTGAGCTGTCACAGTAGGCATTATAAGACTGTCATAGAGCCACCTCATACTGTGGTCACCTTACATCTCTGCAGCACTGAGCTGTCACAGTAGGCATTATAAGACTGTCATAGAGCCACCTCATACTGTGGTCACCTTACATCTCTGCAGCACTGAGCTGTCACAGTAGGCATTATAAGACTGTCATAGAGCCACCTCATACTGTGGTCACCTTACATCTCTGCAGCACTGAGCTGTCACAGTAGGCATTATAAGACTGTCATAGAGCCACCTCATACTGTGGTCACCTTACATCTCTGCAGCACTGAGCTGTCACAGTAGGCATTATAAGACTGTCATAGAGCCACCTCATACTGTGGTCACCTTACATCTCTGCAGCACTGAGCTGTCACAGTAGGCATTATAAGACTGTCATAGAGCCACCTCATACTGTGGTCACCTTACATCTCTGCAGCACTGAGCTGTCACAGTAGGCATTATAAGACTGTCATAGAGCCACCTCATACTGTGGTCACCTTACATCTCTGCAACACTGAGCTGTCACAGTAGGCATTATAAGACTGTCATAGAGCCACCTCATACTGTGGTCACCTTACATCTCTGCAACACTGAGCTGTCACAGTAGGCATTATAAGACTGTCATAGAGCCACCTCATACTGTGGTCACCTTACATCTCTGCAGCACTGAGCTGTCACAGTAGGCATTATAAGACTGTCATAGAGCCACCTCATACTGTGGTCACCTTACATCTCTGCAACACTGAGCTGTCACAGTAGGCATTATAAGACTGTCATAGAGCCACCTCATACTGTGGTCACCATACATCTCTGCAACACTGAGCTGTCACAGTAGGCATTATAAGACTGTCATAGAGCCACCTCATACTGTGGTCACCTTACATCTCTGCAACACTGAGCTGTCACAGTAGGCATTATAAGACTGTCATAGAGCCACCTCATACTGTGGTCACCTTACATCTCTGCAACACTGAGCTGTCACAGTAGGCATTATAAGACTGTCATAGAGCCACCTCATACTGTGGTCACCTTACATCTCTGCAACACTGAGCTGTCACAGTAGGCATTATAAGACTGTCATAGAGCCACCTCATACTGTGGTCACCTTACATCTCTGCAACACTGAGCTGTCACAGTAGGCATTATAAGACTGTCATAGAGCCACCTCATACTGTGGTCACCTTACATCTCTGCAGCACTGAGCTGTCACAGTAGGCATTATAAGACTGTCATAGAGCCACCTCATACTGTGGTCACCTTACATCTCTGCAGCACTGAGCTGTCACAGTAGGCATTATAAGACTGTCATAGAGCCACCTCATACTGTGGTCACCTTGCATCTCTGCAACACTGAGCTGTCACAGTAGGCATTATAAGACTGTCATAGAGCCACCTCATACTGTGGTCACCTTACATCTCTGCAGCACTGAGCTGTCACAGTAGGAATTATAAGACTGTCATAGAGCCACCTCATACTGTGGTCACCTTACATCTCTGCAGCACTGAGCTGTCACAGTAGGCATTATAAGACTGTCATAGAGCCACCTCATACTGTGGTCACCTTACATCTCTGCAACACTGAGCTGTCACAGTAGGCATTATAAGACTGTCATAGAGCCACCTCATACTGTGGTCACCTTACATCTCTGCAACACTGAGCTGTCACAGTAGGCATTATAAGACTGTCATAGAGCCACCTCATACTGTGGTCACCATACATCTCTGCAACACTGAGCTGTCACAGTAGGCATTATAAGACTGTCATAGAGCCACCTCATACTGTGGTCACCATACATCTCTGCAGCACTGAGCTGTCACAGTAGGCATTATAAGACTGTCATAGAGCCACCTCATACTGTGGTCACCTTACATCTCTGCAACACTGAGCTGTCACAGTAGGCATTATAAGACTGTCATAGAGCCACCTCATACTGTGGTCACCTTACATCTCTGCAACACTGAGCTGTCACAGTAGGCATTATAAGACTGTCATAGAGCCACCTCATACTGTGGTCACCTTACATCTCTGCAACACTGAGCTGTCACAGTAGGCATTATAAGACTGTCATAGAGCCACCTCATACTGTGGTCACCTTACATCTCTGCAACACTGAGCTGTCACAGTAGGCATTATAAGACTGTCATAGAGCCACCTCATACTGTGGTCACCTTACATCTCTGCAACACTGAGCTGTCACAGTAGGCATTATAAGACTGTCATAGAGCCACCTCATACTGTGGTCACCTTACATCTCTGCAACACTGAGCTGTCACAGTAGGCATTATAAGACTGTCATAGAGCCACCTCATACTGTGGTCACCTTACATCTCTGCAACACTGAGCTGTCACAGTAGGCATTATAAGACTGTCATAGAGCCACCTCATACTGTGGTCACCTTACATCTCTGCAACACTGAGCTGTCACAGTAGGCATTATAAGACTGTCATAGAGCCACCTCATACTGTGGTCACCTTACATCTCTGCAACACTGAGCTGTCACAGTAGGCATTATAAGACTGTCATAGAGCCACCTCATACTGTGGTCACCTTACATCTCTGCAACACTGAGCTGTCACAGTAGGCATTATAAGACTGTCATAGAGCCACCTCATACTGTGGTCACCTTACATCTCTGCAACACTGAGCTGTCACAGTAGGCATTATAAGACTGTCATAGAGCCACCTCATACTGTGGTCACCTTACATCTCTGCAGCACTGAGCTGTCACAGTAGGCATTATAAGACTGTCATAGAGCCACCTCATACTGTGGTCACCTTACATCTCTGCAACACTGAGCTGTCACAGTAGGCATTATAAGACTGTCATAGAGCCACCTCATACTGTGGTCACCTTACATCTCTGCAACACTGAGCTGTCACAGTAGGCATTATAAGACTGTCATAGAGCCACCTCATACTGTGGTCACCTTACATCTCTGCAACACTGAGCTGTCACAGTAGGCATTATAAGACTGTCATAGAGCCACCTCATACTGTGGTCACCTTACATCTCTGCAGCACTGAGCTGTCACAGTAGGCATTATAAGACTGTCATAGAGCCACCTCATACTGTGGTCACCTTACATCTCTGCAGCACTGAGCTGTCACAGTAGGCATTATAAGACTGTCATAGAGCCACCTCATACTGTGGTCACCTTACATCTCTGCAACACTGAGCTGTCACAGTAGGCATTATAAGACTGTCATAGAGCCACCTCATACTGTGGTCACCTTACATCTCTGCAGCACTGAGCTGTCACAGTAGGCATTATAAGACTGTCATAGAGCCACCTCATACTGTGGTCACCTTACATCTCTGCAGCACTGAGCTGTCACAGTAGGCTTTATAAGATTGTCATAGAGCCACCTCATACTGTGGTCACCTTACATCTGTGCAACGCTGAGCTGTCACAGTAGGCATTATAAGACTGTCATAGAGCCACCTCATACTGTGGTCACCTTACATCTCTGCAACACTGAGCTGTCACAGTAGGCATTATAAGACTGTCATAGAGCCACCTCATACTGTGGTCACCTTACATCTCTGCAACACTGAGCTGTCACAGTAGGCATTATAAGACTGTCATAGAGCCACCTCATACTGTGGTCACCTTACATCTCTGCAACACTGAGCTGTCACAGTAGGCATTATAAGACTGTCATAGAGCCACCTCATACTGTGGTCACCTTACATCTCTGCAGCACTGAGCTGTCACAGTAGGCATTATAAGACTGTCATAGAGCCACCTCATACTGTGGTCACCTTACATCTCTGCAACACTGAGCTGTCACAGTAGGCATTATAAGACTGTCATAGAGCCACCTCATACTGTGGTCACCTTACATCTCTGCAACACTGAGCTGTCACAGTAGGCATTATAAGACTGTCATAGAGCCACCTCATACTGTGGTCACCTTACATCTCTGCAACACTGAGCTGTCACAGTAGGCATTATAAGACTGTCATAGAGCCACCTCATACTGTGGTCACCTTACATCTCTGCAACACTGAGCTGTCACAGTAGGCATTATAAGACTGTCATAGAGCCACCTCATACTGTGGTCACCTTACATCTCTGCAACACTGAGCTGTCACAGTAGGCATTATAAGACTGTCATAGAGCCACCTCATACTGTGGTCACCTTACATCTCTGCAACACTGAGCTGTCACAGTAGGCATTATAAGACTGTCATAGAGCCACCTCATACTGTGGTCACCTTACATCTCTGCAACACTGAGCTGTCACAGTAACAGTAGGAATTATGTAGTGTCTTGAAGCTCTGTGATGTTTAGAAACACTTTTACAGCAATATATCCATGATTTATCTCCGTTATTGTGTTACTTATGTTTCCTTTTACATTACCAATAAGTGATTAAAAAAACAAGATAATCACTTGCAAACTGTATTCATAATTACTCACAGGTAACCCACACCTAGAGAGGAAGCTGCACATAACTAGATGACATTACTCACGAGTACACTACACCTAGAGAGGAAGCTGTACATAACTAGATGACATTACTCACGAGTAAACTACACCTAGAGAGGAAGCTGTACATAACTAGATGACATTACTCACAGGTAACCCACACCTAGAGAGGAAGCTGTACATAACTAGGTGACATTACTCACGAGTAAACTACACCTAGAGAGGAAGCTGTACATAACTAGATGACATTACTCACAAGTAAACTACACCTAGAGAGGAAGCTGTACATAACTAGATGACATTACTCACAAGTAAACTACACCTAGAGAGGAAGCTGTACATAACTAGATGACATTACTCACAAGTAAACTACACCTAGAGAGGAAGCTGTACATAACTAGATGACATTACTCACAAGTAAACTACACCTAGAGAAAAGCTGTACATAACTAGATAACATTACTCACAGGTAAACTACACCTAGAGAGGAAGCTGTACATAACTAGATGACATTACTCACAGGTAACCCACACCTAGAGAAAAGCTGTACATAACTAGATAACATTACTCACAGGTAAACTACACCTAGAGAGGAAGCTGTACATAACTAGATGACATTACTCACAGGTAACCCACACCTAGAGAAAAGCTGTACATAACTATATAACATTACTCACAAGTAAACTACACCTAGAGAGGAAGCTGTACATAACTAGATAACATTACTCACAGGTAACCCACACCTAGAGAGGAAGCTGCACATAACTAGATGACATTACTCACAAGTAAACTACACCTAGAGAGGAAGCTGTACATAACTAGATAACATTACTCACAGGTAACCCACACCTAGAGAGGAAGCTGCACATAACTACCTGGAGTTTACCTGGAGAGAGTTCCGGGGGTCAACGCCCCCGCGGCCCGGTCTGAGACCAGGCCTCCTGGTGGATCAGAGCCTGATCAACCAGGCTGTTGCTGCTGGCTGCACGCAAACCAACATACGAGCCACAGCCCGGCTGATCCGGAACTGACTTTAGGTGCTTGTCCAGTGCCAGCTTGAAGACTGCCAGGGGTCTGTTGGTAATCCCCCTTATGTGTGCTGGGAGGCAGTTGAACAGTCTCGGGCCCCTGACACTTATTGTATGGTCTCTTAACGTGCTAGTGACACCCCTGCTTTTCATGACATTACTCACAGGTAACCCACACCTAGAGAGGAAGCTGCACATAACTAGATGACATTACTCACAGGTAAACTACACCTAGAGAAAATCTGTACATAGCTAGATGACATTTCGGTCAATTCTGAATCATTATGAAGTCACCTGGTATATGAACAGTGCTTTAGAACGCATCATAGTTATCAGTCCACCAATATATCTGATGTATTCAACCTCTGCTAACTTTCTATATAACTCAGGAAGTGTTACAAGTTTTGTATTGAAATGTTAATCTTTTAAACCAAACATTTCCTAATAACATTTTTAATAAATTTATAAATTTCCTGCGTCAGTCCATATGTTTGCGTGCAGATGTGACTGCCCAGACACCACGCCGCACAACGGGGCCCCGTGGCCTGGTGGCATAAGCTCTCGCTTCACACGGTGAGGGTCCGGTTTCATTTCCCGGGGAAGGGGTGGAAACATTGGATGTGTTTCATTACACCTGTTATCAATGTTCACCCATCAGTAAAATGGGTACCTGGGTGTTAGTGGACTGGTGTGGGTCGCATCCTGGGACAAAACTGACCTAATTTGCGGGAAATGCTCAGCATAACAAGCGGCTTTCTATATAGTAGTATGTCATTGATGTCAGCTATGGTCTGTATACCTTGTACATGTACTTGTAGAAATAAAGATATTATTATTATTATTATTATTATTATTATTATTATTATTATTATTATCATTATTATTGTTGTTATTATTATTATTATTATTATTATTATTATTATTATTATTATTATTATTATTATTAACAGACGTGAGCATAACTTGAAATGCCTCCAGTGCCTCGCTGCTTCCCCAGCCTCCATGAAACTTCGTACAATATCTTCATAACTCTAGTAACTTGACTGGAGCAAAGGTAGGGAAACTGCACCTTTACACGAATTATCTAACACTTAACAAGAGTGCGGAAGATAGGCGTTCTACACCGACGCTTGACGAACCAAAAGAATCTCCCTTGACTGAAGCAATCAAGGAAAACAAGTCCTGGCTATTACTCAGAAGCAAGAAAAGGCCATATCTTTTCTACAAAGCAACTATACACAAATACAAGATAACGTTACCAGTCAAGTTAAGAGAATAAGTGAACTGGTATCCATAGATAATTAGCAAATTATCAAAACGAAGCAACCCTGACCACTCAAGATCTGATAACTTCTTTGCAATCACGTTTGGACCCCGGATTCGAGGGATCCAAACGTGATTGCTTAAAAGTCGAAGCAGCCGATCGTGAAGAGCTTAGTCGTTTTCTACAGAAGTACCTGCTGAAAATTGTGTAGGATTGTGTTGGATGCTTCTAAAAGTGACGTTAAATATAATATTAACCCTGAAACATCGAAGAAATATATAGGATAGCAAACTTGTGGCTAGTGTCTTGTTACAGAATGAGACATCTATTAAGTAAAGATATCTCCAGAGAGATTAGTTAGGTTGGTAGACAGCAAACACCCAGGGAGGTACTACCATCCTGTGGTAGTAGGTTGGTAGACAGCAAACACCCAGGGAGGTACTACCATCCTGTGGTAGTAGGTTGGTAGACAGCAAACACCCAGGGAGGTACTACCATCATGTGGTAGTAGGTTGGTAGACAGCAAACACCCAGGGAGGTACTACCATCATGTGGTAGTAGGTTGGTAGACAGCAAACACCCAGGGAGGTACTACCATCCTGTGGTAGTAGGTTGGTAGACAGCAACCTCCCAAGGAGGTACTACCATCCAGCCAAATGCGTGTGTAATGGAATCCTGTGGTTGTTTTACAAGATATCATATAAGGCGTAGTGAATATAGTTTGTAGGACTACGTATTGGTAGTAAAATAACTGATGTGCAGACTTCAGGATGCGCATATTATAGAGGAGCCACAGATATATAAGATCATATTTTAGTTGAAGCGACAGTTATAGTGAAAGGTTTATAAACCAAAGGAGGAGACAGCTAGCATAAGATATAAACAACTATTGGAAGAAAGATGGGCTATGGAGAATATAGACAATGAGATAGATGAGGAATGGTGTAGATTTAAGAATATAGCGTAAGAATGTTTAGCAGAAGAAGAGCTCTTCATAGAATGATAATGTAGAGTAGTAAGAGGGGAAAAAATAGCATATGAGAGGATTTTACAAAGTAGAATTGATTCGAGAAGGGTGAAATATATGGAGAGAAAAGGAAAGGTTAAGAGAGTAGTAAAGGAATGTAAAAAGAGACCAAATGAGAGTGGGTGAGATGCTATCAACAAATTTTATTGGATTGAGATTAATAAGCTGAGACTGTCAACGGAATGAATGGATTTGACTGCTACAAATAGAAGAGGAGAATTATTAGATGGAGAGCTATAGGTGTCGGGAAGATGGAGGGAATATTTTAAGGAACTGTTAAATGATGATGAAGATAGGGAAGCTGTGATTTCGTGTATAGGGCAAGAAGGAATAACATCTTGTAAGAGTGAGAAAGAGCCAGTTGTGAGTGTTAGGAAAGTGCGTGAGGTAGAGGGTAGAATGAAATGGGGCAAAGGAGCTGGGATTGATTGGATAAAGATAGAAATGTTAAAAGCAGGTGGGGATATAGTTTTGGAGTGGTTGGTGCTATTATTTAATAAATGTATGGAAGAGGGTAAGGTACCTAGGGATTGGCAGAGTGTGCATAGTTCCTTTGTATAAAGGCAACGGGAACGAAAGAGTGGAAGAAAAAAGCTCAATACCATAGCTGAAACAACACAAAAATAACCTGCACATAGGAGAGAAGAGCTTAGGTAAGGGTAAAGAGGTTTTAGTGGCATTTATGGAATTGGAAAAGATGTATGATTGGGTGGATAGGGGGACGATAAGGCAGATGTTACAAATGTATGGAATAGGAGGCAGGTTACTGAAAACAGTGAAGAGTTTTTACGAGGATATGGAAGCTCAAGTTAGAGTATGTTGGAGAGAGGGAGATTATTTCCTAGTAAAACTTGGCCTTAGACAGGGATGCATGATGTCACCATGGTTGTTCAATATATTTATAGATGGAGCAATAGGAGAAGTGAATGCTCGGGTGTTAGCAAGAGGTGTGGGATTGAAAGATAGAGAATCTAACACAAAGTTGGAGTTGTGACACTGGTATTTTGTTGATGAAATTCTGAAGAGAAGTTGCAGAATTTGGTGGATGAGTTCGGTAAGGTATGTAAAAGAAGAAAATTTAAACGTGAACATAGAAAGAGTAAGGTGACAATGATAAAAGCTTTAGATAATGAAAAATTGGATATCGGATTGGAGGGAGGGAGTATGGAGGAGGTGAATGTATTCAGATATTTGGAAGTGGACGTGTCAGCAAATGGGTCTATGAAAAGTTATGACACGAATGGCAGTAATAACCAGCCATACCCAGAAATCTCTGGACTCCCTATCTTGTGACCCTGGAAAAGCAGAGATAGTATGAACCTTTGTATCAGTGGGAGTAACATTATCTTGACCAGTGCAAGAACCGAGGTATGTAATCATAGCTTGCTAAAAAGAACACTTTGCCAATTTCACAGTGAAGTCGTGTGCCAGTCTCTCAAACAATGTTCTGAGCCATGTCACTACAAACCACTAAGTCGTCCAGGTATGCTTCAACTCCGTTCAAGCTGTAAGTAAACTCATTCATCAGGCGTTGAAAGGAAAAAACAGCATTGCATAAACCAAACGGTGTGACGAGATAGTTGAACAGTCCATCTTACACAGTTCATTCATGTAGGTTCGCCAGTACTTCCGGCGATGGCGACCCAGCGAGCTTGAGCAGTGAAGGCAGAGATGTCTTGAGCATGCTTAGTAAGTGGAATTTGACAATATCCATGTAAGAGATCTAAAAGGCTAACATACTAAGCTCCCAACACATGATCAATAATGTTGTCAATGCATAGGAGGGGATTATCCATCTTATAAGGTAACTGCATTCACCTTATGATAATCAGTGCACATCCTGAAGCTGCCCTCAGGTTTGGGTACAAAAATGCAAGGTGGCGTTCCACAGGGATCAGTCTTGGGCCCGTTGTTGTTTATAATATATATCAATGATCTTGATGAAGGAATTACTAGTGATATGAGCAAATTCGCCGATGACACGAAGATAGGTAGGATAATTGATTCAAACGTAGATGTTAGGGAACTTCAGGAGGATTTAGACAAACTCTACTCTTGGTCAGAAAAGTGGCAGATGCAGTTCAATGTAGATAAATGCAAGGTTTTGAAGCTCGGGAGTGTCCATAACCCTAGCACTTATAAGTTAAATAATGTAGAACTTAACCATACAGATTGCGAAAAGGACTTGGGGGTTATGGTAAGCAGCAACCTTAAACCAAGACAGCAATGCCTAAGCGTACGTAATAAGGCAAATAGATTACTGGGATTTATATCAAGAAGTGTAAGCAACAGAAGTCCAGAGGTCATACTGCAGCTTTATACATCATTAGTAAGGCCTCACCTAGATTATGCAGCTCAATTCTGGTCTCCATATTACAGAATGGACATAAATTCGTTAGAAAACATTCAGCGTAGGATGACTAAATTAATACATAGCATTAGAAATCTTCCTTATGAAGAAAGATTGAAGACTCTTAAGTTACATTCACTTGTTAGACGAAGAATGAGGGGAGACCTGATCGAAGTGTATAAGTGGAAGATAGGTATTAATAAAGGGGATATTAACAAGGTCTTGAGGATATCTCTCCAAGAGAGAACCCGCAGTAATGGATTTAAATTAGATAAGTTTAGATTTAGAAAGGACATAGGAAAGTATTGGTTTGGAAATAGGGTAGTAGATGAGTGGAACAGTCTACCTAGTTGGGTTATTGAGGCTAGGACTTTGGGTAGTTTCAAATTTAGGTTGGATAAATACATGAGTGGGATGGGTTGGATTTGAGTGGGACTTGCACATCAGAGCTTATTTCTTGGGTAGCATTGAAAATTGGGTAGGTCAAATGTTTGTTAGTGGGATGAATTGTAAAGGACCTGCCTAGTATGGGCCAACAGGCCTGCTGCAGTGTTCCTCCTTTCTTATGTTCTCTTATGTTCTCTTATGAAGCCCATGGACTTATACTGCATTCTATCAATCCATGTGATGACAATCAACTTCTTTTCTCAGTGCTTTGTTTTGTTGGATTCTTATGATGAAATTACTTAACAGGTAATGCACCCTGTACATCCATGTTAGGAACACCCCGTGTAGAGCGTTTAGGTACAGCACTGAACAAGTAATGGTATTCAAGTATTATGAGTTTAATGTCACTAGCTTCATCAGAAATTTCTCGAGTGATTGTAGTGTCAATGAATTTTCTAAATACACCTCTATACCTCTGAAGACGTCAGGTAGACTGACGTGATCTTCCTAGGAATACAGTAACAGTAGGTAGAGGACTAATATAGTATGCCTTGAGCTGATTAACATGGTACACATGATCTAATTTTTCTCTTCCCAGGCATGTATACTAAATTTGTGTCATTAAGTTTTTTGACTACCACCAAGGGGCCATCATGCCTTGCTTGTAGAGCATGACATAAGAACATAAGAAGGAACACTGCAACAGGCCTACTGACCCATGCAGAGCAGGTCCATGTCCCCCCACATGATTAGACCAATGACTGGCCCCCCGGATTAGCGCAGTAACCCACCCAGTCTGGTCACCACCACTCAAGGATGGAGCACTGCACCAGACCCAGCAGCACAAGCTAGTCAGGTCCAACTCACACCCACCCACACCCACTCATGTATTTATCTAACCTATTTTTAAAACTACACAAAGTTTTAGCCTGAATAACTGTATTCAGGAGTTTGTTCCACTCATCCACAACTCTATTACCAAACCAGTGCTTTCCTATATCCTTCCTGAATCTGAATTTTTCCAACTTGAAACCATTGCTGCGAGTCCTGTCTTGGCTGGAAATTTTCAGCACACTATTTACATCCCCTTTATTTATTCCTGTTTTCCATTTATACACCTCGATCATATCCCCCCTAATTCTACGCCTTTCGAGAGAGTGCAGATTCAGGGCCTCAGTCTATCCTCATAAAGAACATTTATGATGCATGGGATCATCTTTGTCATCTCCTCTATACGTTTTCCAGAGAAATTATATCCATTCTGTAATACGGTGACCAGAACTGAGCAGCATAGTCTAAATGAGGCCTAACTAAGGATATATAGAGTTGAACAACCTGAGGACTTCTATTATTTATACTTCTAGATATGAAGCGCTAAGAATTCTGTTAGCTTTATTGCCACTAATTTCTGAATCATCTTATCACTTGCTATCAAGGAATGAGAGTAGAGGCCACCTCTAGAATCCACGCCGACAAAGCATCATGAGTCAGCTTGTAATTATTGACAAGTTTACACTAATCTGATAGAGTACAGATTTTAGGTAAAATTAGACTGTTAGGAACTAATAGAAATATAAAGCGCAGTTTTTGGCTTTAATATATGTTTACACTAGGTAGAAACGAGTAGAGATATTAGATAAGTAGTGACATCTAGCAGTGCTCCAGCTATGTAGAATTTTACCCAGCTAAGTCTATTTAAAGACATGAAGTGAAATATATTTAGGTTCAGTGGATTCGGCCTCCTTGCAGCTGCATCCAAGAAGGCCTTTTCGCTGTGAATCGTGATATCCCCACAAGAGACCTGTAGAATGTTAAATCATTATATTTTGCCCCAAAGGAGCTTATGTTTTTAGGAGTTGTACTCACTTGTTTTGGGCTCAAAGGCCCACCTATCACGACCTGGAATAGTACAGCTTTAATAACTTTGTATCTTCTTGACTACTGCAGTATTTAATAGGCTCTACAAGTGAGAATTAAGACTTACCTTGCTCGTGTATCTTGAGCTATGGTGTTGACAGCACCAATTAGGCCGATATCGGTGACTGGATTGAAGGCTGAGGTGTCTCGAGGAATGTTGCACTACTGGGAATGTTCTGCAATCACTAGCACTGGTTACACTTCACTATTCAGTTCCAGGATTTGTCCATAGTTTCATGGTATTTTACACAACAGGAAGACCAGTTACACTTCACTGAGTAATTAGTTCTACGGCGAATTTCTGAGACTGTCAAAATGAACAAGAGGCAAGAACATGCTAGTCGCTACTGTCCCTTTGTCCCTTTCAGTGGTAAGGGGGCGATGCCCGCGTGACGCGCGTTTCTCGTCTGTCTCTTGAATCCAGCCTGAGCTCTCCTGTGCACTATGCCCTCATTCTAGCCCTGAAATGCTGACCTCTGCATTCTTTCTCTCTTTGCTCAACACTGCAACAATATTCAATACAAATGATAGATTTCTTGTTATCTATCTATGCACTGCAATTCATCATAGTCCCACATTGCAAATAAAGTGGGCAGAGGGTTTTAATTTTCCTGCTGCACTACATGACCTAATAACCATCCCTCTCCCTTTTGCTACCCAGTACCCCAGCATCTTTCCCTGCCCGGCGGCGCTATATGACCCTTCTAGGTTTAGTGCTTTTTAATTATAATAATAAATACCCTAAAACATCATTGAAGGAGAAAGATTAATTAAAAATCCGTCAGCTAGGTTTGCGATTCTACCAAATGTTTATGTGGTAATGAAGACTCATATGCCAGGATACCCAGCCCCTCCTGTTATAAGTCCAGGATACCCAGCCCCTCCTGTTATAAGTCCAGGATACCCAGCCCCTCCTGTTATAAGTTCAGTATACCCAGCCCCTCCTGTTATAAGTTCAGTATACCCAGCCCCTCCTGTTATAAGTTCAGTATACCCAGCCCCTCCTGTTATAAGTTCAGTATACCCAGCCCCTCCTGTTATAAGTTCAGTAGACTCGGACACACACAACCTGTCTAAATGGCTGGTTAAACTTTTAACTTCCATGGTCGGTAGGATCTCGGATGGACATAAAAATAATGTTGACCTCACTGAAAGGCGACGGAAATTAAATGTCCCACATGACTTTACCCAAGTGAGCTTTGACAGACTCCAATGGAAATAAGTCACTTTGTCTGACTTCTCTGGGTTATCCTAGGTTCTCTCTATATATGCTGTTATGAACGATAATATGTAAGTGTATTTGTGTATACCTGAATAAACTTATGTCAGAGTATACTGCCTCTCCAGTATACTGAATATAAGCAACTCACAACCCCGTGTTAAGTCGCAGCTTCATCTGGGCGGAGTCTCGCCAGATACGAACATTTAGTACGTTACACCTGTTCTCAGCAGGGGTATACCTGCTTTAATTGTCAATGACAATACACTTGCAGTAAGACTATTAACTTTTTTTCTTACGACCATAATTTCCCACGAGACGAAGCTTATTGCCTCAAATATTATCACGTTTCAGATGTGCCTTGCCGTGGAGGCTACCGCTAAACCTCCTCTTGTAATTTCCCCATCTCACCAGCCTGTTATAACTACATCCAGTCTGAGAGGTGTAACGGATGTTTGTTCTTGTGGGCCCTAGAGATGTGCCCACATAAGTGGTTAGAAACATCTGCTGTTGGACTCGGGAGCTTCTTTATACCACTAAGTGGTCAGCAGACTACATTTCTAAGTTTGTTTAGGAAAATGACGGACCAGGAGATGTACCCCCAGGATGTGTAACATATAACCCTTGTTTACCCTTAAGAGACCAGAGATGTGTTTAAGAGCCACATAAGTGGTCAGAAACATCTGATTTGGGACCTAAGTTTATACCTACGTAAGTGGATAGGTTTCCTGCTTGGAGGAATCTGAAGATACACCTTTGGTAGTATGCATATACCTATGATTGTACCAGGAGCTGTATCTCCTGGTACCCTCATGATAAGCTGCTTGACAGCTTATGACAGCTTATCACTGAAGCTCCCAGAGACACAATTAGAAACTGGTAAAAAACTGAACTTGAAAAATGGAATAAAATGTCCGAGTCATAGTGTAAAAACCCAAATTTCCCCCCAAAATTAAATAAAAATTTCGAAAAATCGAAAAAAAACTCGATCCCAGGATTTGGAGCGAGTCATTGCAAATGGTAAGGTGCGAGTTATAACGGGGTGGCGAGTCAACGTGAAAGGACTAAATTTAAAAAATAAAAATCGAAAAAATTCGGAAAAACCGAAAAAAATGATTCCAGGATTTGGAGTGAGTCATAGCAAGAGTGTCAATTCCAAGTCATAGTGAGGAGGCGAGTCAAAATGAGGCGAGTCAAAATGAGGAAGCGAGTCATAATGAGGAAGCGAGTCATAGTGAGGAGGCGAGTCATAATGAGGAGGCGAGTCATAGTGAGGAGGCGAGTCATAGTGAGGAGGCGAGTCATAGTGAGGAGGCGAGTCATAGTGAGGAGGCGAGTCATAGTGAGGAGGCGAGTCATAGTGAGGAGGCGAGTCATAGTGAGGAGGCGAGTCATAGTGAGGAGGCGAGTCATAGTGAGGAGGCGAGTCATAGTGAGGAGGCGAGTCAAAATGAGGAAGCGAATCATAATGAGGAAGCGAGTCATAATGAGGAGGCGAGTCATAGTGAGGAGGCGAGTCATAGTGAGGAGGCGAGTCATAGTGAGGAGGCGAGTCATAGTGAGGAGGCGAGTCATAGTGAGGAGGCGAGTCATAGTGAGGAGGCGAGTCATAGTGAGGAGGCGAGTCATAATGAGGAGGCGAGTCATAATGAGGAGGCGAGTCATAATGAGGAGGCGAGTCATAATGAGGAGGCGAGTCATAGTGAGGCGAGTCATAGTGAGGAGGCGAGTCATAGTGAGGAGGCGAGTCATAGTGAGGAGGCGAGTCATAGTGATGTTATTGCTGTTCTTACTGTTGAACAGCGGTTTAGTGCCGATGAAGGTAGCGTAGGTAGCAATGATACGGCCGTGGACTAGATTGGCTTTAATCGGGTAGGAGTGAGTACACAACGGGCAGTGTGAGGAAGTGACCGCAAGCCAGTCCGTGGAGGGGGAGTACCTGTGTACCTCAAGTCGGTCGAAGCGGGAGTGAGAGAGGGTGGACTGTGTGTCCCACCGACCTAGGTAGGCCTACAGAGGGCAGCACTGAATGCCGCGAAATATGAACTAGTCAGAGCAGACGGCTAGGCTGTGTGCTCTGCCAGTACAGGCTGTCTACATTTGCTCGGCCACGCACGACGCGACAATACTGGTGGGCCCATAGGTATAAAGGAATTACACTAGCTACCCCAGAGAGGGACTGGCTTTCGCTCACTGGTAAATAAAAAAAATGGACAAAAAAATGCAACAGGCAAAAAAAAACTCTCCCATCCAGGGGAAGAGAAAACTGGTTTGCCCGCGCTGTTTCATCGAGTAGAGAGCCGGGAGACGTCAGCACTGGAACTAAAATCTTCTATATACAGGTTGTCCGCAGGGCTGAACATCAGTTGACCACTCGTCTACTAACGTTGTTGCACGCTCACATCTGCAAACAATGACTGACAGTAGCATTTCCTAAGGTGTGACATGTAACTCAGAGGGCAGCACTGCCCTGACCGTAATACAGGCTTTTTCCTTTAGTTAAAAAAACACTGGTGCACATACATACAATAATACTATATCCATGGAATTCATTACACTCTGGGTACCCTTCTAAAAGTATTTACATAATTACATGATGTTGTCCACCCTGACTCTATTATCGCCTAGCTATACAATGTGTGTGCATTTATACCCATTTCTGCAAGCAAACAATTAGCATAACTAGCGTAGGAGTCGGACAAGTCAGTAGGTACGTCAATGTCACAGAAATGTACTGTTGTCCTGGGTCACAGGCCATAAGTATGGAGCCTTACTGGGCCGTCTTCCGTACCAGCAGTAGTGGGAGAAGGGGTAGACGGTTTGTCCCTAACATTAGTCTGATCGTGGCGTTGCAACGCACGCGCCTCCAGCTCTACTTCGGCCTGCATATGGTCCACATACTTCATGTGATCAAGGTGGGCTTCCTTGATAGCTCCCGTAGCAATCTCCCTCACCTCGAACTTATTGCCACGGAGCTGTCGTAGGACACGGTAAGGACCCACAAACTTTGGGACAAGTTTGTGCATACCTGGGGTCTGCACTGGGTTGAGCAACATAACTTTGCAACCTGGTTCCACTTTGCTTTCCTTGGCGCGGGCATTGCGCTCTGACGTGAACCTATCAGTAGCTTTCATAAGGTTCTCTCGTACCCGCTGGAAGACAAGCTGCGTTGTCCTCATCTTTACTACACTGGGGTTATCAGTATCGTAAGTAGGTCTAGGTGGAGTAAACAGAATTTCATATGGTAAGCGCTTGTCATAGCCATACAAAGCAAAATGAGGTGTCTCACCGATCGAGCTGTTGAGGGAGGAATTTAATGTACACTGAACATCTGGGATAGCCTCATCCCATGTAGTACAACTTGGGTTAACGGTTACTCTGAGCACCTCCAGGACTTTGCGATTTGTACGTTCAGCAAGACCATTACTCGCAGGGTGGCGTGGAGCTACTGGCGCTTGATGAATGTTGAATCTGGAGCAAAGATCCTGCATTATGCCATTTATAAACTCAGACCCATTGTCTGACAGAAGGACACGTGGGCAAGTATGACGAAGAACAACATGCTCACGGAAAGCACTAGCGACCGTTTCAGCGGTTTTATCAGGAATGGGTACTAATTCACTGTACCGCGTCAAGTTATCTACCATTACAAGCAGGTGCTTATTTCCCTTCTCCGAGGTCGAGAAGTTCGTCAACAGGTCGACAGAAGTTCTCTCCCAGGGCTCCTTTGTAATGGGATACTTTAGAATGGGGTTAGGACCTGTAATGGTACCCTTGTGCTGTAGGCAGACAACACACTGGTGTACATGCTTGGCAATGTCCGATGCCATCTTAGGCCAGAAATATTTCATTCGTGCCTGTTTGATACTGCGGTCCTTCCCGGGGTGCGCTACACCTGGGACATTGTGGATCAACCTAAGAGTAGCTGGTATCATGGACTCTGGTATCACCAGTTGGTATACGGTTCTGCCGGGGTCCACCAGCTGTGCAACACGGCACAGTACTCCTTGGTTGACCACTAAATCCTTCAGTGGAACGGGAGACTTGACCTGTAAGTCAACGTCCTCCTTGGTAAGGAAACGAAGGACTGGAGACCACACAGGGTCCTGTCGTTGGGCTCTCTCGAGATCCTCAACAGAGAACGAATTGCCGACACTCACGAATGCTATATGTCTCGACAGGGCGTCAGCTACAACATTTTGCTTACCTGGGACATAGCAAATTTCAGGGTTGTAGTCATTGAACGTGAGCGACCACCGAGCATGCTTTCCCGAGAGGTTCTTATTTGCAAAAAGGGCCAATAAGGGTAAATGATCTGTATAAATCTTGATAGGATAATGATAGATGATATCCCGAAAATGACTCAGGGCCCATACAATGGCTAAAGCTTCTAGCTCTGTCACTGAATAATTGACTTCCGCTTTAGTAAGAACACGGCTAGCATAGGCAATAGGCTGTTGCTTCCCATTAGATTCTTGTGACAAGACTGCACCGATGCCAACTTTGCTGGCATCAGTCGTCAAGGTAAATGCCTTGGTGAAATCAGGGAATCTAAGGGTTGGGGCTGATGTTAACTTGTTCTTAAGAATGACAAAAGCTCGTTCCTGATCGCACGTCCACTCAAAAGGGGCATCCTTCTTGAGTAAGCGTGTCAGGGGTGCAGCAATGGTGGAGAAACCTGCGATAAAGGTGCGGTAGAAACCCGCCAGGCCTATGAAGGACCGGACTGCATCCGCCGTCATGGGTCTGGGGAATTTCTGCACGGCCGAGATTTTAGACTCGTCCGTCTTTATGCCATTCTGAGTTACTACGTGACCCAGAAATTTTATTTCCTTCCGGAGGAAATGACATTTGGAGAGCTTTACCTTAAGATTTGCCTGAGCTAGCCTGTCCAATACCCTGTCAAGTTTCTCAAGATGTGACGGGACATCTTGTGACATGACTATGAGATCATCCAGGTAGACCATGAGCGTGCCACCTAGGAGGGTACGGAAAATTGTCGTCATCAAACGACTAAACGTGATTGGGCTTCCGCGCAAGCCGAAGGGCATCCTCCTGAACTGGTAATGACCAGTTGGAGTAGAGAAAGCTGTCAACTCTCTACTCTCATCATCGAGGGGGATCTGCCAGAACCCTTGAAGAAGATCAAGAGTTGAAAAGACCTTATTATCGCCGATGTTCTGCAACAGGTCGTTCAGAACTGGCAATGGAAAACGGTCTGGGATGGTACATGCATTCAGTTTCCTGTAATCGATAACAGGGCGCCAGGTTCCGTCTTTCTTGGGAACCAGAATAAGGGGAGCATTCCACGGGGAAGTGGACTCCTCAATAACTCCATCACGGAGCATCCGTGTAATGAGTTCTTCGGCGAAGACTCTTTGCGCATGTGGCAGGCGATACGCAGGTACATAAATGGGTTTAGTACCTTTGTCAAGTGGAATACGGTGAGAGATCAGTGAGGTCAAACCCATTGACTCACCATCTAGTGCAACTGCAGAACGTGCACGATTGAGAACCTGGAGAAGTTTTGGAACCTCTTCAGGATAGTCTGTCAAAGCTAGATCATCTTCCTGCACTGGCCGGGTGTTGGAAGAGTCAGCAGCAGACTCGCCTGGGAGAACTGCACTCACAAGGAAGTCAGCTGGGGCTTCACCCTCCACTCTCACCGGGAGAGGGAATCTGACAAGGTCAACAAGTGAGGTATTCTTCCGCAGGGGAAATTCTCGACTATGCATGTTGACAACAAGGACTTGCAACTTACCACGTTGCACTGTGTGCAAGGATGGTTCAAGGGAGAGGCCCTTGACTCGGCATGTGTCGTTGTCAACCAGCACATGGTCTCCTTCAAAAGCTCTGCTCACGTACACCGTAACAGGAGTGAGCGAGTTAGCTGACAAAGTGACGTCATACTTTGTACAAGCAGTAACTCTGCTCGCTGATGCCATGACACGAGTCAGACAGTCGCCTGCCGACAGGGATACTGCGGCTTGACAACTGCTGGTCTCTACAACAGCGTCAGAGTTAGAGTGAAGGTTAGACTGGGCGTCCCCAGACTGGGTTTCACTGGTAACTACGCGCTGATGGCCAGGAGGTGATGGGCAACGAGCTCTACTACGAGGTCGATCAGGACGAGAGACCGACCCCGGGGAGAATGTGCTATGGAAACCACCGGTTTCCAACGATTCTAGGCACTGTGCGTACTCTGAGACGGAGTAGCACGTAGTGGATCCTAAGCGCACGCCCCAGAAGGGCACATCCACTCCGTTGAATTCCGCTTTCCACTCAGCTGGATCTAAACGGATCCTAAGATCTGCCATGGTTTTGAACCATATGAGCAGGTCACCATGGAAAACAATACCATCTACGACTAAGAATTTTGCGGACAGCTTGTGACCCTGGACCACAAATTCTAGCGTTGTGCGACCGCAAACCGTCAGCGGTTTACCTGAGACTCCTCTCAAGGTCTGAATGGCAGATGGCTCTGTCAACATGGCCGCGTGAAGGCCAATGTCTCGGAAAAAGGTGGAGCGGACAATGTTAACCACCGAACCTGTGTCTAGGAAAAGCTGAACAGGCTTATTGTGGACAGTGGACTCGATGAGCGGTCCACATGGGTTGTCATACCGAACATGAAGGCATGACAGGCCGACGAGATCCCCGGAGTCACAGCTGCTCGAGGCTCGACACTTGTTGACGAGGCTCGACCTGGAAGGTACGGTAAGAGTCTCAGCAACAACGTCAAGACACTCGGTTTCCTCACTGTCGGCAAGCGTATCACTGCCCAGGGCGGCGAATGCATTGCGGACAGGGACAGAATACAGCGACTCCGACAGGGTTACTACGTCTTTCGCTGGTTTTGCGGACGCGCCTCTTCCCCCGAACTAGTGGAAGGGCTTCTACGAGCATGTGCATTGCGCGACGACTGCTTGCTCCACTCAGCTGTCAGCATACTTCGCAGCTTGTTACACTCATGGGAGGTATGACTGGAAGTATTGTGGTAAACACAGATTCCCTCGCGAGACTGGGCATGGGGACGGTGACGGTTACCTTGATACTGAGCGTGGGGACTGTGACGGTTACTTTGCGGGGACTTAAGTTTGTAACACTCAGATCGGTAGTGCCCTCGTTTGCCACAGTTGAAACAAGTCACTACACGCTTACCGGGTGAGGTTGGGGGTGGTGTCTGCTGGCGACGTTTCGCCCTGGTCCAGGAAGTCGATGACTGCCTTTTTGTATAAGACCGACTGTTGTTACTGTGGTCGCTATTTTTACTTAGGCGCGTATTAGTGGGACTGGGGTTAGAACCTTTGTGGGTTGGCTGTCTGACAGCAGCAGCAAAAGTGACTTCCGGCTGCGACCGCGGGGTCACTGCGGACGGCGCTGCAAGGATGGGTAGGGGATCATCCGCAAAGCGGCAAACCTTGCCTTGCTCGGAAGGCGGCTTGAGCGAGTCGATGGCGTCATATGCACCCAGGACGTCGTGCTGAGGGCCGAGTCCTAGCGCATCAATGGCAGCCCAGAGGTTAGGGGCGGAATCCCTCCGCATGATGCCGACAGCCAGCATGGGGATGATGTCTTTAATAGCCATACGGCCATCACCATCCGCCCACTTAGTGGAGTTGACGGCATCAGTAAAGTCCGTGGCGGCTTGCTCGAAACGGCAAACGCAAGCCAGGGGGCTTTCGTGCCGGTATTGACATTCGGCCAAGACGCTGGTAACGATGTCAATGTAATGGCGTTGGCGACTACGCCGAAAATAACGCCTAAATTCCTCCTTAAGTTCACCCCAAGACTGAATCTTACAAACGCGCTTGAGCTGCACAAAGGCACCTATATCACCCTGGGTGAGATCCACTGCTGCAACAGCAGCACGAATGTACTGTGTATCCGTTGGGCTATCAAATAGAGCCTGAACAGTCGCCTCGACTGACTGCAGCCATGGCTCTAAACTATTTGCACGACCGTCAAAAATAAGGGTCAGGTATGGACGATGAGCCGGCCCACTGGTGGTCGAGGCTTGAGCCACAAGTTGACCAACTGTCGCTGGGGCTTCGATGCCCTGCCGCGTGCTCACGCTGGCTGAGGCACCATTGCTGGCACCAGCAGAATCTGGGGTAACGGCATGGCCACTGCGTGTCTTAGTCATGACGTCGATTGTTGAAATGCAAGTAGGTCACGAAGATGGTAAACAGGTCAGAGCAAGAAATGGTATGCACTGGCTACAATTCAAAACAGAGTCAAAGAGAACTCAGCACCACAGTACTAGGTAAACTGCTTAGTGATAGAAATAATTTGAGCAAAACAACAATAAAAAGGGAAATAGTGATACACTCTGAAAACAAAATAAGAGATGTATGCAAGTGAATGTACTACAGGGAAGTGCACAAAATGAAGCTAAGGATAGTCAATAATTTCACCAGGAATCTGGCAACAAAATTTATGAAAAGGAGTTGAACTGTAAACACTGGTAGCAAAAATTGCACAAAATTAAAATAAATCAGGTACTACACAACACTAAACTGTGCTGCAAGTTTAAAAAGATTGCGGGTGCTAGCAGTAGCAAATTGAAACGCAAAAAAAAAGGTAATTCACTTGCACAAGGGAAGTTGGCACAAAAAAGATATCAGAGTATGGAATAGTGCCAAAAATCACACAAAAAAAAATACACTGACCAGAATTGCTATATTGCACACAAAATAAAATTAATAAAAATGCAAATTATTAAATTCAAGAATATGGCAAAGGTTAACTGGTGTTAGCAGGGTGTACACTGGCAAAAAGAAAAAAAAATTTGCACAATCTCAAGGTCAAAATTAATTAACTTCACAAGGAATTTTGGTAATTAATGGTAAATAAGCAGGTTCCCAAAAATACACTCAATGACTTGGGTATATAAAATAGCAAAAAGCAATGCACATAGGTGAATATTCACTGATAAAACATAGAATATATGTAGAGCAAAATAAATGGGGGAACAGAAAAAAAAAAATTTAATGGGCTAGGCACAGATTGTATGACTGCAGGTAGAATATACTAATACTTAAGTACTTGAAGATTACACTTATAAAAAAAAACTAACAAACAAAACAGTGCAGGGGTGTCAACAATCTGTGGCTAACTTGCAGGTGCAACTAAAAAAAAATAACAGCACACAGGAATTACATGAAAACTGTATGTGAGAGGTAAATTGTATAAATGGTTAACACTGAACAATTTAAATCAATAACTGAGGTGCAAGAAGCAGAATAGAAAAAACTGGAATTTAAAATGTAGGAGTGCAAAAATAAATTCACAAAATTTAAGCTGTAGGTAAATGGCAAAATGTGCACTGATGACACTGAACAATTTACTGAAGTATGGCTTCAGTAACTAACTGTATTGGTGCAGGACAGTTAAATAATGTCACAAAATATTAGGAAATGCTAGGTAAGTCACTGTTTACTTAACTTTGAGTGCAGGTGGACGAAGGTACGGCAGGTGCTGGAACTTTCAGTGATGTTCTAGTGACACTACACGCCTCGTAGCATTTGTATACTGCTATGGGGCTTCAATGTCGTAGAAAAAAAATATCAGAAAGGACTTGGGAAGAACAGGAAGGACCGGAGTAACTCTGTGGAGGTATAAGATATTAGACGTGGGTACCCGGCGTGAACCACAGCTGGTGTATGGTTGTTTACACTGGCAAGCGTGTCTGGGCGCGCTGACTGACTGCGGCTTCAGCACACGGAGAACAAAACATTTACTGCACTACTCGAACGTGCTAAAAACAAGCTTAAGTGAAACTTTGAACTGGGACGAGTAAGTTTTACTGTAACAAATCACTGGGGAAAACAGAACTGGTGATGAACTGGGAATAAAACAACAAGGGAAAGGGAAAAAAAAAAAAAAAAAATTTTTAAACTGGGCAACACAAAAAAAAACTGCACTGGCTGGAGATACGTAGGCGCTGAGTAGTAGTAGACACTATGATGAGTCACGAGCTGCTGTAGACGCTGAACTTTGCTGGCTTAGGGGCTAAGCCAACTGGGTTCCCACGTGGCTAAGCCAGGTAGAACTTCTTGGAGGAAACTGGGAAGAACACAACACACATGGACGGCGAGAAGGACGTCTTTGCCTAGCAGATAAGGCTGTATAGAGGGCTGGTGTGTTTACACGCTGATTAGGGTATAAACCAACCCGAGAGCTGCCTCGTGGTCACTCGTGGAGCCACACGAAGCCAACACACTAACGACCTCACCTCTACTTCTTGTAGCTGAGAAGGGCGTAGGGACGCTGTAGGAGGCAGGAGAATGGTGCTGGAGAGTGTTGAAGGGCTGTAGAGAGGGTGATGAGGTGAACACGTGACTGCTAAGGCTGGAGATGACGCCGTGATGCCTATGTCCAGATTTTGTGGGAAAAATCTAGGACGAAGATCTATCTCGGGTCCCGTCAAGACGCTGGGAGTAGCAGATAACTCTTTAGGCTAGCAGGTGCGTTGGATGACGACGGATGATGTTGACTGGTGTCGACCGATCCCCTCCACCCTGAAGAGGCTCACAAGGCCGCTGACTCCGCTGTCACCACTGTTATTGCTGTTCTTACTGTTGAACAGCGGTTTAGTGCCGATGAAGGTAGCGTAGGTAGCAATGATACGGCCGTGGACTAGATTGGCTTTAATCGGGTAGGAGTGAGTACACAACGGGCAGTGTGAGGAAGTGACCGCAAGCCAGTCCGTGGAGGGGGAGTACCTGTGTACCTCAAGTCGGTCGAAGCGGGAGTGAGAGAGGGTGGACTGTGTGTCCCACCGACCTAGGTAGGCCTACAGAGGGCAGCACTGAATGCCGCGAAATATGAACTAGTCAGAGCAGACGGCTAGGCTGTGTGCTCTGCCAGTACAGGCTGTCTACATTTTCACGGAGGCGAGTCATAGTGAGGAGGCGAGTCATAGTGAGGAGGCGAGTCATAGTGAGGAGGCGAGTCATAGTGAGGAGGCGAGTCACAGCCTGAATGAACCAAATATCGAAAAAAAAAAATAGAAAATTTGTCGACGAGCTCTCAGTTCCCGGAGAGAGCTCTTACTTTCTGGAGAGATCTCTTACTTTCTGGACAGAGCTCTTACTTTCTGGACAGTGCTCTTTCTGGACAGAGCTCTTACTTTCTGGACAGAGCTCTTACTTTCTGGACAGAGCTCTTACTTTCTGGACAGATCTCTTACTTTCTGGACAGAGCTCTTACACTCTGGAAAGATCTCTTACTTTGTGGAGAGATCTCTTACTTTCTGGACAGAGCTCTTACTTTCTGGAGAGATCTCTTACTTTCTGGAGAGATCTCTTACTTTCTGGAGAGATCTCTTACTTTCTGGAGAGATCTCTTACTTTCTGGACAGAGCTCTTTCTTTCTGGACAGATCTCTTACTTTCTGGACAGATCTCTTACTTTCTGGACAGATCTCTTACTTTCTGGAGAGATCTCTTACTTTCTGGACACAGCTCTTACTTTCTGGACAGAGCTCTTACTTTCTGGACAGAGCTCTTACTTTCTGGACAGATCTCTTACTTTCTGGACAGAGCTCTTACACTCTGGAAAGATCTCTTACTTTCTGGAGAGATCTCTTACTTTCTGGACAGAGCTCTTACTTTCTGGACAGAGCTCTTACTCTCGGGACAGAGCTCTTACTTTCTAAAGAGAGTTCCTACTTCCTGGAGAGAGCTCCTTCTTCCTGTAGAGAGCTCTTACTTCCCGGATAGAGCTTCTACTTCCTGGACAGAGCTCCTGCTTCCTGGACAGAGCTCCTACTTCCTGGAGAGAGCTCCTACTTCCTGGACAGAGCTCCTACTACCTGGAGAGACCTCCTACTACCTGGAGAGAGATCTTACTTCCCGGTGAGAGCTCCTACTTCCCGGAGAAAATTTCTACTTCCTGGAGAGAGCTCCTACGTCCTGGAGAGAGTTCCTACTTCCTTGAGAGAGCTCCTACTCCCAGGAGAGAGCTTCTACTTCCCGGACGGAGCTCCTACTACCTGGAGAGAGCTCTTGCTTCCTTGACAGAGCTTTTAAGTCCTCGAGAGAGCTCCTATTTCTTGTAGGGCGCTCCTACGTCTTTGGGAGAGCACTTACTTCCCAGAGAGAGCTTCTGCTTGCTGGACAGAGCTTCTACTTCCTGGACAGAGCTACTACTACCTAGAGAGAGCTCCTACTTCCTGGAGAGAGCTCCTACTACCTGGACAGAGCTTCTACTTCCTGGACAGAGCTCCTACTTCCTGGAGAGAGCTCCTACTTCCTGGAGAGAGTTCCTACTTCCTGGAGACAGCTCTTACTTCCCGGAGAGAGCTTCTACTTCCAAGAGAGAGTTCCTACTTTCTGGACAGAGCTCTTACTTTCTAAAGAGAGCTTCTACTTCCTGTAGAGAGCTCTTACTTCCCGGAGAGAGTTTCTACTTCCTGGAGAGTGCTTTTACTTCCAGGAGAGAGCTCCTACTTCCAGGAGAGAGCTTCTACTTCCTGGAGAGAGCTCCTACTTCCTGGACAGAGCTCCTACTTCCTGGAGAGAGTTGCTACTTCCTGGAGAGTGCTCTTACTTCCCGGAGAGAGCTCCTACTTCCTGGAGAGAGCTCCCACTTCCTGGAGAGAGCCCCTACTTCCTGGAGAGAGCTCCTACTTCCTGGAGAGAGCTTCTACTTCCTTGAGAGAGCTCCTATTTCTTAGACCTCCTCCTTCCTGGAGAGAGCTCATGCTTCCCGGAGAGAGCTCCTACTTTCTGGAGACAGCTCCTACTTCCTGAAGAGAGCTCTTACTTCCTCGAGAGAACTCCTACCTCTTGGAGAGAGCTCCCACTTCCTGAGAGACCTTCCACTTCCAGGAGAGAGCTCCCACTTCCAGGAGAGAGCTCCCACTTCCAGGAGAGAGCTCTTACTTCCTCGAGAGAGCTCCTACTTCCAGGAGAGAGCTCCCACTTCCTGGAGAGAGCTCTTACTTCCTCGAGAGAGCTCATACTTCCAGGTAAGAGCTCCCACTTCCCTGAGAGAGCTCCAACTTTGCGGAGAGAGCTTCCACTTACCGGAAAGAGCTTCCAATTCCTGGAGAGAGCTTCCACTTCACGGAGGGAGCTCCCACTTCTCGGAGAGAGCTCCCACTTACCGGAGAGAGCTCAGACTTCCCGGAGAGAGCTCAGACTTCACGGAGAGAGCTTCCACTTTCCGGGGAGAGGTCCATCTTCCCAGAGAGAGCTCCCACTTTGAGGAGAGTGCTCCCTCTACCTGGAGAGAGCTGCCATTTCCATATGAGAGCTCACACTTCCCGGAGAGAGCTCCTACTTTCTCGAAAGATCTTCTACTTCCTAGAGTGAGCTCATTCTTCCTGGAGAGAGCTCTTGCTTCCTGGACAAAGCTGCTACTTCTTGGAGAGAGCTCCTACCTTCTTGAGAGAGCTCTTACTTCCCGGAGAGGGCTGCTACTTCCTGGAGAGAGTTCCTACTTCTTGGAAAGAGCTCCTACTACCTAGAGAGAGCTCCTGCTTCTTGGAGAGATTTCCTACGTCCTGGAGAGAGCTCCTACTTGTTAGAAAGAGCTCATACTTGCTGGAGAGATCTACTTGATGGAGACAGCTGCTGCTACTTGGAGGGAGCTCCTACTACCTGGAGAGAGTTCCTGCTTCCTGGAGAGAGCTCCTACATCCTGGAGTGGGGTCTTCCCGGAGAGAGCTCCTATTTCCTGGAGAGAGCTCCTACTTACTGAAGAGAGCTCTTAATAACTAGAGAGAGCTCCTACTTCTTGGAGAGAGCTCCTACGTCTTGGAGAGAGCTCCTACTTGCTAGAAAGAGCTCATACTTGCTGGAGAGATCTACTTGATGGAGACAGCTGCTGCTACTTGGAGGGAGCTCCTACTACCTGGAGAGAGTTCCTGCTTCCTGGAGAGAGCTCCTACATCCTGGAGTGAGGTCTTCCCGGAGAGAGCTCCTATTTCCTGGAGAGAGCTCCTACTTACTGAAGAGAGCTCTTAATAACTAGAGAGAGCTCCTACTTCTTGGAGAGAGCTCCTACGTCTTGGAGAGAGCTCCTACTGCCTGGAGAGAGCTCTTACTTCCCGGAGAGAGCTTATACTTCCTGCAGAGAGCTCTTCCCGGAGATGCTTTTACTTTCTGGAGAGAGCTCCTACTTCCCGGAGAGAGCTCCAACTTAATGATGAGAGCTCCGACTTCCTGGAGACAGCTCCTACTTTCTGGAGAGAGCTCTTCCCGAATAGAGCTCTTCCCGAAGAGAGCTCCAACTTCCTGAAGAGAACTCTTACATTCTCGAGTGAGCTTCTACCTCTCGGAGAGAGCTGCAACTTCCTGAGAGACCTTCCACTTCCGGGAGAGAGCTCCCACTTCCTGGAGAGAGCTCCCACTTCCTGGAGAGAGCTCGTACTTCTTGGGAGAGCTCCTACTTCCTTGGAGAACTCCTTCCTGGGAGAGCTGCTCCTTCCTGGAGAGAATTCCTACTTCTTGGATGGAGCTCTTACGTCCTTGAGAGAGCTCTTACTTCCCGGAGAGAGCTCATACTTGCTGGAGAGAGCTCCGACCTCTTGCAGAGAGCTCCTACTACCTGGACAGAGCTCTTACTTCTTGGAGAGAGCTCCTACTTCATGAAGAGGGCACTTCCCGGAGAGAGCTCCTACTTGCTTGAGAGAGCTCCTACTATTTAGAGAGAGCTCCTTCGCCCTGGAGAGAGGTCTTACTTCCCGGAGAAAGCTCTTACTTCCCGGAGAAAGCTTCTACTTCCTGGAGAGAGCTCCTACTTCCTTGGTAGGGCTCCTACTTCAAGGAGAAAAGTGCTACTTCCTGGAGAGAGCTCCTACTTCCTGGAGAGAGCTCCTACGTCTTTGGGAGAGCACTTACTTCCCAGAGAGAGCTTCTGCTTGCTGGAAAGAGCTCTTACTTCTTGGAGAGAGCTACTTCCTGGACAGAGCTCCTACTTTCTGGACAGAGCTCCTACTTTCTGGACAGAGCTTCTACTTCCTGGAAAAAGTTCCTACTTCCTGGAGAAAGCTCCTACTTCCTGGAGAGAGCTCTTATTTCCTGTAGAGAGCTCTTACTTCCCGGATGGAGCTTCTACTTCCCGGATAGAGCTTCTACTTCCTGGACAGAGCTCCTACTTCCTGGACAGAGCTCCTACTTCCTGGACAGAGCTCTTACTTCCTGGACAGAGCTCCTACTTCTTGGACAGGGCTCCTACTTCCTGGACAGAGCTCCTACTTCCTGGACAGAGCTTCTACTTCCTGGAAAAAGCTCCTACTTCCAGGAGAAAGCTCCTACTTCCTGGAGAGAGCTCCTACTTCCAGGAGAGAGCTTCTACTTCCTGGAGAAAGCTCCTACTTCCTGGAGAAAGCTCCTACTTCCTGGAGAAAGCTCCTACTTCCTGGAGAAAGCTCCTACTTCCTGGAGAAAGCTCCTACTTCCTGGAGAGAGTTCTTACTTCCCGGAGAGAGCTCCTACTTCCAGGAGAGAGCTCCTACTTCCAGGAGAGAGCTCCTTCTTCCTGGAGAAAGCTCCTACTTCCTGGAGAGAGTTCTTACTTCCCGGAGAGAGCTCCTACTTCCAGGAGAGAGCTCCTCCTACGTCGAGAGAGCTCATGCGTCTGAGAGAGAGTTCTTATGTCCTGGAGAAAGGTCTTCCCGGAGAGAGCTCCTATTTCCTGCAGACAGCTCCTACTTCCTGGAGAAAGCTCTTCCCTGAGAGAGCTCCTACTTCCCGGGGAGAGCTCCCACTTCCCGGAGAGAGCTCCCACTTCCCGGAGAGAGCTCCCACTTCCCGGAGAGAGCACCCACTTTCCTGAGAGAGCACCCACTTTCCTGAGAGAGCACCCACTTTCCTGAGAGAGCTCCCACTTTCCGGAGAGAGCTCCCACTTTCCGGAGAGAGCTCTCACTTCCCGGAGAGAGTTTCCACTTCCCGTATAGAGCTCCAACTTCCTTTGGAGAGCTCCCACTTCCAGGAGAGAGCTCCCACTTCCAGGTGAGAGCTTCATCTTCTCGTAGAGAGCACCCGCTTCTCTGGGAGAGCTTCCACTTCCAGGAGAGAGCTCACACTTCGAGGAGAGAGCTTTTACTTCCCGGAGAGAGCATCTGCTTCCTGGAGAGAGCTCCCACTTCCCAGAGAGAACTCACACTTCCCGGAGAGAGCTCCTACTCCCAGTAGACAGCTATTACTTTCTGGACATGGCTCTTACTTTCCAGAGAGAGTTCCAATTTTCTGGGAAGAGTTCTTACTTCCAGTAGAGAGCTGCCACTTCCATGAGAGTGCTGCCACTTCCAGGAGACAGCTCCCACTTCCCGGAGAGAGCTCCCACTTCTAAAAGAGAGCTCCCACTTCCAGGAGAGAGCTCCCACTTCCAGGAGAGAGCTCCCACTTCCAGAAGAGAGGTCCCACTTTCCGGAGAGAACTACCACTTCCAGGAGAGAGCTCTCATTTCCAGGAGAGAGCGCCTACTTCCTGGAGACAGCTCTTACTTTCTGGACAGAGCTCTTACTTCCCGAAGAGAGCTTCAACTTCCTGGAGAGAGCTCTTACTTCTTCGAGAGAGCTCCCATATCCCGGAGAGAGATCTCACATCCCGGAGAGAGTTCCCACTTTCTGGAGAGCGCTCCCACTTTCTGTAGAGAGGTCCCACTTCCCTGGGAGAGCTCCCACTTCCAGGAGAGAGCCCCAACTCTCTGGAGAGAGCTCCCACTTCCCGGAGAGAGTTCCCACTTCCTGGAGAGAGCTCCCACTTTGAGAAGAGAGCTATCACTTTCAGTAGAGAGCTCTCATTTCCCAGAGAGAGCTCCCACTTCCCGGAGAGAGCTCCCACTTCCATGAGATACCTCCCGCTTCCTGGAGAGAGCTCTTGTTTCATTGGAAAGCTTCTTCTTGGGAGAGCTCCTACGTCCTTGAGAGAGCTCTTACTTCCCGAAGAGAGCTCCTACTACCTGGAGAGAGCTCCTGCTTTTTGTAGAGAGCTCTTTTGTCCTGGAGAGAGGTCTTGCTTCCCGGAGAGAGCTCTTACTTCCTGAAGAGAGCTATTACTACCTGGAGAGAGCTCCTGCTTCTTGGAGAGAGCTCCTACGTCATAGAGAGAGGTCTTACTTCCCAGAGAAAGCTAATATTTCCTGGAGAGAGCTTCTACTTCCTGAAGAGAGCTCCTACTTCCTGAAGAGAGCTCCTGCTTTTTGGAGAGAGATCCTACGTCCTGGAAGGAGCTCCTACTTGCTAGAAAGAGCTCCGACTTCTTGAAGAGAGCACCTACGTCTAGGAGAGACGTCTTGGAGAGCTGCCACTTCCAGGAGAGAGCTAACACTTCCCGGAGAGAGCTTCTACTTCCCGGAGAGAGCTCCAACTTCCTGGAGAGAGCTCTTGCTTCCTGTGAGAGCTCCTTCCTGGGAGAGGTCCTACTTTCTGGAGAGAGCTCCTACTTCTTGGAGAGAGCTCCTACGTCCTTCAGAGAGCTCTTACTTCCCGAGGAGAGCTCCTAATTGCTGGGGAGAGCTCTTACTCCTTGGAGAGAGCTGCTGCTTCATGAAGAGAGCACTCCCCGGAGAGAGCTCTTACTTCTTGGAGAGAGCTCCTGTTTCATGAAGAGAGCACTTCTCGGAGAGAGCTCCTACTTGCTTGAGAGGACTCCTGATTCTTGGAGAGAGCTCCTACGTCCTGGAGAGAGGTCTTACTTTCCGGAGAGAGCTCCTACTTCCTGAAGAGAGCTCTTACTACCTGGAGAGAGCTCATGCTTCATGGAGAGAGCTCCCACGCCTTGGAGAAAGCTCTTACTTCCCGGATAGAGCTTCTACTTGCTGGATAGTGTTTCTGCTTCTTGGAGAGAGCTCCTATTGCCTGGAGAGAGCTCCTGCTTCTTGGAGAGAGTTTCTACGTCCTTTAGAAAGCTCTTACTTCCCGAAGAGAGCTTCTACTCCTGGAGAGTGCTCTTACTTTTCGGAGATTGCTTCTGCCTCCTGGAGAGAGCTCCTACTTAATGGAGGGAGATCCTTCTTCCTGGAGACAACTGCTCCTTCTTGGAGAGAGCTCTTACTTCCCGAAGAGAGCTCTAACTTCCTGGAGAGAGCTCTTTTTCGAGAGAACTCCTACTTCCCGGAGAGAGCTCCCACTTTCCCGAGAGAGTTCCCTCTTTCCGGAGAGAGCTCCCACTTCCCGGAGAGAGTTTCCACTTCCCGTAGAGATTTCCCACTTCCTTTGGAGAGCTCCCACTTCCACTAGAGAGCTCCCACTTCCAGGAGAGAGCTCTCACTTCCCGGAGAGAGATTTCACTTCCCGGAGAGAGCTCCCACTTCCAGGTGAGAGCTCTCACTTTCCAGAGAAAGCTCCCACTCCCCGGAAAAAGCTTACACTTCCCGTAGAGAGCTCCCACTTCCCTGGGAGAGCTCCCACTTCCAGGAGAGTGTTTTCATTTCTAGGAGAGAGCTCCCACTTCCCGAAGAGAGCTCCCACTTCCAGGAGAGAGCTCCCACTTTTCGCAGAGAGCTCCCACTTTTCGCAGAGAGCTCCCACTTCCCGAAGAGATCTCCCACTTCCCGGAGAGAGCTCCCACTTCCCTGGGAGAGCTCTCACTTCCAGGAGAGAGCTCCCACTTCCCCGAGAGAGTTTCCATTTTCTGGAGAGAGCTCTTACTTCCAGGAGAGAGCTCCCACTTCCAGGAGAGAGCTGCCACTTCCAGGAGAGAGCTCCCACTTCCCGGAGAGACCTCCCATTTCCAGAAGAGGGCTCCCACTTCCAGGAGAGAGCTCCCACTTTCAGAAGAGATTTACCATTTCCCGGAGAGACAGTTCCCACTTCCTGGAGAGAGCTCCCACTTCCCGGAGAGAGCTCTCTCTTCCAGGAGAGAGCTGGCGCTCCCCGGAAAGAGCTGCCACTTCCAGGAGAGAGCTGGCGCTCCCCGGAAAGAGCTGCCACTTCCAGGAGAGAGCTCCCACTTCTCGGAGAGCGCTCCCACTTCCCTGGGAGAGCTCTCACTTCCAGGAGAGAGCTCCCACTTCCCCGAGAGAGTTCCCATTTTCTGGAGAGAGCTCTTACTTCCAGGAGAGAGCTCCCGCTTCCAGGAGAGAGCTCTTACTTCCAGGAGAGAGCTGGCGCTCCCCGGAAAGAGCTGCCACTTCCAGGAGAGAGCTTCCACTTCCCGGAGAAAGCTGTCACTTCCGATTCATAGCGAGATATTACCTACTACTTGCTAATATATCACATTCAGCGCCGAGTGTGTCCTGCCCTTCCATCAAGCTAAGATAAGCAGCAGTATGTTCACGTCTTAGAGGGTTGAATAGTGAGAGAATGATTTTATCGTCGCTGCTTCAGTCATGTCTCAGGGAAAATAAAACATAATTATCCCATCACAGTTATTAACTGGGACAATACCTGCAAAAATTATCACTCACGATACCTGGAGCCACAAAAATTATCACTCACGATACCTGGAGCCACAAAAATTATCACTCACGATACCTGGAGCCACAAAAATTATCACTCACGATACCTGGAGCCACAAAAATTATCACTCACGATACCTGGAGCCACAAAAATTATCACTCACGATACCTGGAGCCACAAAAATTATCACTCACGATAACTGGAGCCACAAAAATTATCACTCACGATACCTGGAGCCACAAAAATTATCACTCACGATACCTGGAGCCACAAAAATTATCACTCACGATACCTGGAGCCACAAAAATTATCACTCACGATACCTGGAGCCACAAAAATTATCACTCACGATACCTGGAGCCACAACCTCGAATTTAACTATAAAATATCTTGGCTCTGAAAATCGAAAATATCATCATGTTGATCAGTAACACATCATGTTGATCAGTAACACATCATGTTGTTGATCAGTAACACATCATGTTGATCAGTAACACATCATGTTGTTGATCAGTAACACATCATGTTGATCAGTAACACATCATGTTGTTGATCAGTAACACATCATGTTGTTGATCAGTAACACATCATGTTGTTGATCAGTAACACATCATGTTGTTGATCAGTAACACATCATGTTGTTGATCAGTAACACATCATGTTGATCAGTAACACATCATGTTGTTGATCAGTAACACATGTTGTTGATCAGTAACACATCATGTTGTTGATCAGTAACACATCATGTTGATCAGTAACACATCATGTTGTTGATCAGTAACTCATGTTGATCAGTAACACATCATGTTGTTGATCAGTAACACATCATGTTGTTGATCAGTAACACATCATGTTGATCAGTAACACATCATGTTGTTGATCAGTAGCACATCATGTTGTTGATCAGTAACACATCATGTTGTTGATCAGTAACACATCATGTTGTTGATCAGTAACACATCATGTTGTTGATCAGTAACACATCATGTTGATCAGTAACACATCATGTTGTTGATCAGTAACACATCATGTTGATCAGTAACACATCATGTTGTTGATCAGTAACTCATGTTGATCAGTAACACATCATGTTGTTGATCAGTAACACATGTTGATCAGTAACACATCATGTTGTTGATCAGTAACACATCATGTTGTTGATCAGTAACACATCATGTTGATCAGTAACACATCATGTTGTTGATCAGTAACTTATGTTGATCAGTAGCACATCATGTTGTTGATCAGTAACACATCATGTTGTTGATCAGTAACACATCATGTTGTTGATCAGTAACACATCATGTTGTTGATCAGTAACACATCATGTTGATCAGTAACACATCATGTTGTTGATCAGTAACACATCATGTTGTTGATCAGTAACACATCATGTTGTTGATCAGTAACACATCATGTTGATCAGTAACACATCATGTTGTTGATCAGTAACTCATGTTGATCAGTAACACATCATGTTGTTGATCAGTAACTCATGTTGATCAGTAACACATCATGTTGTTGATCAGTAACACATCATGTTGTTGATCAGTAACACATCATGTTGTTGATCAGTAACACATCATGTTGTTGATCAGTAACACATGTTGTTGATCAGTAACACATCATGTTGATCAGTAACACATCATGTTGTTGATCAGTAACACATCATGTTGTTGTTCAGTAACACATCATGTTGTTGATCAGTAACACATCATGTTGTTGATCAGTAACTCATCATGTTGTTGATCAGTAACACATCATGTTGTTGATCAGTAACTCATCATGTTGATCAGTAACACATCATGTTGTTGATCAGTAACACATCATGTTGTTGATCAGTAACACATCATGTTGTTGATCAGTAACTCATCATGTTGTTGATCAGTAACACATCATGTTGATCAGTAACACATGTTGTTGATCAGTAACACATCATGTTGTTGATCAGTAACACATCATGTTGTTGATCAGTAACTCATGTTGATCAGTAACACATCATGTTGTTGATCAGTAACTCATCATGTTGATCAGTAACACATCATGTTGTTGATCAGTAACTCATCATGTTGATCAGTAACACATCATGTTGTTGATCAGTAACTCATCATGTTGATCAGTAACACATCATGTTGTTGATCAGTAACACATCATGTTGTTGATCAGTAACTCATCATGTTGATCAGTAACACATCATGTTGTTGATCAGTAACTCATGTTGATCAGTAACACATCATGTTGTTGATCAGTAACTCATCATGTTGATCAGTAACACATCATGTTGTTGATCAGTAACTCATGTTGATCAGTAACACATCATGTTGTTGATCAGTAACACATCATGTTGTTGATCAGTAACTCATCATGTTGATCAGTAACACATCATGTTGTTGATCAGTAACACATGTTGTTGATCAGTAACTCATCATGTTGTTGATCAGTAACTCATGTTGATCAGTAACACATCATGTTGTTGATCAGTAACTCATGTTGATCAGTAACACATCATGTTGTTGATCAGTAACACATCATGTTGATCAGTAACACATCATGTTGTTGATCAGTAACACATCATGTTGATCAGTAACACATCATGTTGATCAGTAACTCATGTTGATCAGTAACACATCATGTTGATCAGTAACACATCATGTTGTTGATCAGTAACTCATGTTGATCAGTAACACATCATGTTGTTGATCAGTAACACATCATGTTGATCAGTAACTCATCATGTTGTTGATCAGTAACACATCATGTTGTTGATCAGTAACACATCATGTTGTTGATCAGTAACACATCATGTTGATCAGTAACACATGTTGTTGATCAGTAACACATCATGTTGTTGATCAGTAACACATCATGTTGATCAGTAACACATGTTGTTGATCAGTAACACATCATGTTGTTGATCAGTAACACATCATGTTGTTGATCAGTAACACATCATGTTGTTGATCAGTAACACATCATGTTGATCAGTAACACATCATGTTGATCAGTAACTCATCATGTTGATCAGTAACACATCATGTTGATCAGTAACACATGTTGATCAGTAACACATCATGTTGTTGATCAGTAACACATCATGTTGTTGATCAGTAACACATGTTGTTGATCAGTAACACATCATGTTGTTGATCAGTAACACATCATGTTGATCAGTAACACATCATGTTGTTGATCAGTAACACATCATGTTGTTGATCAGTAACACATCATGTTGTTGATCAGTAACACATCATGTTGATTAGTAACTCATGTTGTTGATCAGTAACACATCATGTTGTTGATCAGTAACACATCATGTTGTTGATCAGTAACTTATGTTGATCAGTAACACATCATGTTGATCAGTAACTCATCATGTTGTTGATCAGTAACACATCATGTTGATCAGTAACACATGTTGATCAGTAACTCATCATGTTGTTGATCAGTAACACATCATGTTGTTGATCAGTAACACATCATGTTGTTGATCAGTAACTTATGTTGATCAGTAACACATCATGTTGATCAGTAACTCATCATGTTGTTGATCAGTAGCACATCATGTTGTTGATCAGTAACACATCATGTTGTTGATCAGTAACACATGTTGTTGATCAGTAACACATCATGTTGATCAGTAGCACATGTTGTTGATCAGTAACACATGTTGTTATCAGTAACACATCATGTTGTTGATCAGTAACACATCATGTTGATCAGTAGCACATCATGTTGTTGATCAGTAACACATCATGTTGATCAGTAGCACATCATGTTGTTGATCAGTAACACATAATGTTGATCAGTAACACATCATGTTGTTGATCAGTAACATTCCTTATGACTGGTGTGATCGTCATCCTCCTCTCTCTTGCACAAACATCAATTATATCAAAGTCGGATTTTCTGTCTTTGTCTTCATCCATTAAACAGTGAAGGTCTTTTATGACTATAACATCAATTATTAATCAATTCTCCTTAACAGTGACCAGTCATCAAGTTCTTCTTACATTTATGGTATTAATGTTGTCAACGTGTATTTCGATTTTCATGTTTTCTTTATTGTTCTCATGCCCCATCATTCGACCAATCCCTTGGAAATCTCAGTATCTCTTTCAATTACTCAAGACTTTTTCCCTCACAGATCTGCCTGATGAGGAGCCCCGAATCAGTGGTGGAGGGTCTGGGCACCAGGTGCATGACATAGTGCTGGTGAACTGCTCCTCCCCCGGGTCACAGCCTCCAGCATCCCTCACATTCTACGTCAACCAGGAGCTGGTAACTTCTCCTCCACCACCAGTACGTGGTTACCCACTCACGAAATCATTATAACATGATTTTAAACAAATCACACAACGGGTGGGTCTGAAACCCATGGTAAGCTAGTCCAAAACTGGCAGACCAGTGTGTTAACCACTGGTCTTTACTGGCCTAACAACATTTATCGTACACTTCAAGAATTGAGACACGCAACATATGGGAATCTTTATTGAAGAAACGTTTCGCCACACAGTGGCTTCATCAGTCCAATACAAAGTAGAAATCGGTAAGGAGAGGAGTACGAGGTAATCAGTCCCTCAGCCTGGAGTCGATGTGTTAGTCCATCATTCTTACAAGACTGATGGACTGAACACCTCGACTCCAGGCTGAGGAACTGATTATCTCATACTCCTCTCCTTACCGATTTCTACTTTGTATTGGACTGATGAAGCCACTGTGTGGCGAAACGTTTCTTCAGTAAAGATTCCCATATGTTGCATAAGTGTCTCAATTCTCAACTTGTCGGTTTTCAAAACCATTCATCACATCATACACTTGCGAGTTTTTTTATTCGCTTACCATGAGTTTGAACCTCTCACATTATGTGATTTGCTTGCAAGAGTGTTATTACGATTTCGTGAGTCATGATGGCGGCTTTGAGGGTACTAGAGATAGAGCAAGCAAACATCATGCCTGCCAAGAGTCTTCTGTAAAATAAAACCTACAACTGTGGACACAGTGGGGCCAATGCCAACATTATTATTGTGTATAAAAATACATCTGTTAGGTCGGCATGAACCAGTAAGTAAGTTTATTCAGGTATACACAAATACAGTTACATAGATTATCATACATAGCATATGTGGGATAACCCAAAAAAGTCAGTGACTTCTTTCCATTTGGGTCCTTTTATTACCATATTATTAAATTATAAAAGAGATAATATCTTGTTATTATATTATAAAGGAGATAATATCTTGTTATTATATTATACCGGAAATCATATCTTATTATACTATGAAGAAGATAATATCTTATTATTATACTCTAAAGAAAATAGTCTAGGAATAAGGTTAATAAGTTATAAATATTTACATGTGTTAGCTAGAAAAATAGCTAACACATGCTATGACTGGCTTTGACATGTGCAGGCAGTCTGTTCCATTCCTTTATTGCTGTACAATAAAGTTGTTTGAAGCCTGGCCACTGACTGTGGCTACTACAAAGTTGTGCTCTCTCCCCCTAGTACTATGATTGCTGCGGTTCCCAACCTTAACAAAATTGGCAGCAAGACATTCTGGACACTGTGAGCAACTATATAAACTTGATTTAACTTCAGTTGTTTTACTCTGTCTTCAACATTCAGCATATCCAACTGCTGTAATTCATCCTGGCCTACATGCTCTCTTCGACCCAGGTCCAGGATGAATCTTACCATTTTGTTCTGGGCGATTTGCGCTCTATCTTCCATTTTGTTTTTTGTCAATGCAGAGTACCATGAAGAGCAAGCGTAGTCCATATGACAATGTATAATGGCTAGACATAGGGTCCTGCGAGCCTCAGTAGGTAGACACTGTGCTTGTCTGTAGAGGAACTTCAGTCTGGCATTCGCTTTCTTTACTACACTGTTCCCTAACAATTCTTCTGACATGCATAGGTCAATGGGGATTCCCAGATATTTTACTGAGGAAACTGAAGTGATGGGCTCCCCATTACACCGGACATTAAAATTATTTACTCTTCTCAGTTTATCTTTCGTGCCAAAGAGTGTGGCTTCCGTGTGACGATAGTTTGTTGTCTACTAACCATTTGTTGCAGGACTTCAGTTCTAGTGTTATTACATTATCTATATCTTGTGGGTCTTTACCTAACATTAATAGAGAACTTTCATCCACATACAGTAGGAGTTTGCACTTGACACCGATGGGCATATTGTTTATATAACATAGGAATAAAAGCGACCCAGAATAGAACCTTGGGGAACTCCACGTGCTATCGACAGGGATTCTGATTCTGTTTTGTTGATTTTGATGATTTTGCTTCCTGTTCCTAAGGTAAGACTTAAACCAGTCTATGGAACCTTATCCGATAACTTGAAGTTTCTTTCATTATATATTGTGGTTGACAGAATCGAAGGCCTTTTGCAGGTCTAAGGTTACCATACCTATGAGGTTCCCCATTGACATTTCAGTTCTCAGGTAATCCATCAGATTAATTAGGGAGGTGTCGGTTGAGTAAGATCTTCTAAAGCCCGATTGATAGCTATGGAGAATGTTGTTGTCATTAAGGTACTTAACTACTTGAGAGTACACCGCCCTCTCTAGAATTTTAGATATACTGAGTATACTAACAGGCCTATAGTTGCTTACATCAGACCTACTATTTTTTCTTGAAGATAGGAGTAACTCTGGCCTCCTTGAACCCCTCCGGTACGGTATTAGTGGTGATGGACAAATTTATTATGTGAGCAATGAGGATTGACAATTTAGAAGCACCATCTTTTAGGAACTTAGACGGGATGTTATCAGGGCCTGTGCTCTTAGTTGGGTTTAACCTGCTTAATTCTTTTTGCACGAAGTCATGAGATACACTTACTAGTTGACAAGCGTTTGGGGTTACCTTTATTGGTATAGTATGTTTTAGACTTATCAGAGTCTGTGCTAAAGGTATTTGATGCAGCTGGTAGTTTACTTACTAGTGTTGATGCGACAGTTGTGTAGTGTGAATTAAAACAATTTGCCACTTTAGTTGTTTCGTGGCATATCTAGTTATCGATATTTAGTACTATGTTAGATCTATCTATTGGTTTATGGCTATATACCAACTGTTTTATTGTTGCCAGAGCTTTCAAGGGTTATTCTTGAACTATTCAATTTTTGAGCAATAGTGCCTTGCCTTTGCTCTTTTTATAAGTCTCTGCACTCTGTTCCTCACCTTTGGAATTCATTTAGTGCTGCAATATCCTGTCTGTTTGCCTTACATCTTTTTAGCAGCTGGTCTCTGAATTTCATATTATCTAATATCTCAGTATTCATCCAGGGTTCAGTTCTTCGTTTAATCCTAACCTCTTTAACTGGTGCAATATTATCAAGGATGGTAGTGAACATTGTTTTGAATTTTTCCCAGGCATCGTTTACGTCCGTGCAACTTGTTATCTCTGTCCAGTCACAGTTGTGTAGCCTATTTACCAGTGTTTCTATACTGTAGTTTCTAGTTGACCTCATTTTTATTGTCCTGTGTAGGCCTATCCTATCCCTAGTGATTTTCCTGGTGCAGTAAATGATGAAATGATCACTAAGACCTGTGGTAATGACGCCTGACTGACTAATGTTCTCAGAGCGGTTACAAAGTAGTATATGGTCAGTTAGGGTGACTGAGAATTGTGCGATCCAATTTGGTGTATTAATTAATTGACTGTACCTCCCGTCTCCAGGACTCAAGTCCAGCCTGCCGGTTTCCCTGAATCCCTTCATAAATATTACCTTGCTCACACTCCAACAGCACGTCAAGTCCTAAAACCCATTTGTCTTAATTCGCTCCTACCTAACACGCTCACGCATGCATGCTGGAAGTCCAAGTTCCCCACATACACAAAAACCTTTACCCCCCCAACCTATCCTATGCCGATCCCTACCCCACCTTCCCTCCACTACAGATTCATATACTCTCGAATATATATATATATATATATATATATATATATATATATATATATATATATATATATATATATATATACATACTACCCATGAAAGCAATAATATTCCTGTTGTTTGAAATTCACAAGTTAGACATGTATGGAGACATGTATGGAGACATGTATGGAGACATGTATGGAGACATGTATGGAGACATGTATGGAGACATGTATGGAGACATGTATGGAGAGTGCATTTTGTAACTGGTTCATCAAGAGACAACGTAGAAAGGATATAAATAAATATAAACATGAAGATACAATAAGAAAAATACTCAGATACCTGCGTCAGTTGTGTCCGCCATGATGCAGAGAAGCATAACACAGAGGTGATGCTGCTAGCCAAGCACACCTTACCTCTGCATTTACTGTAGATCTCTGTTGGGAACGTCTGGTGGGAACGTCTCATGGGAACGTCTGGTGGGAACGTCTGGTGGGAACGTCTCATGGGAACGTCTGGTGGGAACGTCTGGTGAGAACGTCTGGTGGGAACGTCTGGTGGGAACGTCTGGTGAGAACGTCTGGTGGGAACGTCTGGTGGGAACGTCTGGTGAGAACGTCTGGTGGGAACGTCTGGTGGGAACGTCTGGTGGGAACGTCTGGTGAGAACGTCTGGTGGGAACGTCTGGTGGGAACGTCTGGTGGGAAAGTCTGGTGAGAACGTCTGGTGAGAACGTCTGGTGGGAACGTCTGGTGGGAACGTCTGGTGGGAACGTCTGGTGGGAACGTCTGGTCGGAACGTCTGGTGGGAAAGTCTGGTGAGAACGTCTGGTGGGAACGTCTGGTGGAACGTCTGGTGGGAACGTCTGGTGGGAACGTCTGGTGGGAACGTCTTGTGGGAACGTCGGGTGGGAACGTCGGGTGGGAACGTCGGGTGGGAACGTGGGGTGGGAACGTCGGGTGGGAACGTCTGGTGGGAACGTCTGGTGGGAACGTCTGGTGAGAACGTCTGGTGGGAACGTCTGGTGGGAACGTCTGGTGGGAACGTCTAGTGGGAACGTCTGGTGGGAAAGTCTGGTGAGAACGTCTGGTGAGAACGTCTGGTGAGAACGTCTGGTGGGAACGTCTGGTGGGAACGTCTGGTGGGAACGTCTGGTGAGAACGTAGGGTGGGAACGTCTGGTGCGAACGTCTGGCGGGAACGTCTGGTGGGAACGTCTGGTGGGAACGTCTGGTGAGAACGTCTGGTGGGAACGTCTGGTGGGAACGTCTGGTGAGAACGTCTGGTGAGAACGTCTGGTGGGAAAATCTGGTGGGAACGTCTGGTGAGAACGTCTGGTGGGAACGTCTGGTGGGAAAGTCGGGTGGGAACGTCTGGTGGGAACGTCTGGTGGGAACGTCTGGTGGGAACGTCGGGTGGGAACGTCGGGTGGGAACGTCTGGTGGGAACGTCTGGTGAGAACGTCTGGTGGGAACGTCTGGTGGGAACGTCTGGTGAGAACGTCTGGTGGGAACGTCTGGTGGGAACGTCTGGTGGGAACGTCGGGTGGGAACGTCTGGTGCGAACGTCTGGTGGGAACGTCTGGTGGGAACGTCTGGTGAGAACGTCAGGTGGGAACGTCTGGTGGGAACGTCTGGTGAGAAAGTCTGGTGGGAACGTCTGGTGGGAACGTCTGGTGGGAACGTCTGGTGGGAACGTCTGGTGGGAACGTCGGGTGGGAACGTCTGGTGGGAACGTCTGGTGAGAAAGTCTGGTGGGAACGTCTGGTGGGAACGTCGGGTGGGAACGTCTGGTGGGAACGTTCTGGTGGTAACGTCTGGTGGTAACGTCTGGTGGGAACGCCTGGTGGGAATGCCTGGTGGGAACGTCTGGTGGGAACGTCTGGAGGGAACGTCTGGTGGGAACGTCTGGTGGGAACGTCTGGTGAGAACGTCTGGTGGGAACGTCTGGTGGGAACGTCTAGTGAGAACGTCTGGTGGGAACGTCAGGTGGGAACGTCTGATGAGAACGTCGTGTGAGAACGTCTGGTGGGAACGTCTGGTGGGAACGTCTGGTGAGAACGTCTGGTGGGAACGTCTGGTGAGAACGTCTGGTGGGAACGTCTGGTGAGAACGTCTGGTGAGAACGTCTGGTGGGAACGTCTGGTGAGAAAGTCTGGTGGGAACGTCTGGTGGGAACGTCTGGTGGGAACGTCTGGTGGGAACGTCTGGTGAGAAAGTCTGGTGGGAACGTCTGGTGGGAACGTCGGGTGGGAACGACTGGTGGGAACGTCTGGTGGGAACGTCGGGTGGGAACGTCTGGTGGGAACGTCTGGCGAGAACGTCTGGTGGGAACGTCTGGTGGGAACGTCTGGTGAGAACGTCTGGTGGGAACGTCTGGTGGGAACGTCTGGTGGGAACGTCTGGTGGGAACGTCTGGTGGGAACGTCTGGTGAGAACGTCTGGTGGGAACGTCTGGTGGGAACGTCTGGTGAGAACGTCTGGTGGGAACGTCTGGTGGGAACGTCTGGTGAGAACGTCTGGTGGGAACGTCTGGTGAGAACGTCTGGTGGGAACGTCTGGTGGGAACGTCGGGTGGGAACGTCTGGTGGGAACGTCTGGCGAGAACGTCGGGTGGGAACGTCTGGTGGGAACGTCTGGTGAGAACGTCTGGTGGGAACGTCTGGTGGGAACGTCTGGTAGGAACGTCTGGTGGGAACGTCGGGTGAGAAAGTCTGGTGGGAACGTCTGGTGGGAACGTCGGGTGGGAACGTCTGGTGGGAACGTTCTGGTGGTAACGTCTGGTGGTAACGTCTGGTGGGAACGCCTGGTGGGAATGCCTGGTGGGAACGTCTGGTGGGAACGTCTGGTGGGAACGTCTGGTGGGAACGTCTGGTGGGAACGTCTGGTGGGAACGTCTGGTGGGAACGTCTAGTGAGAACGTCTGGTGGGAACGTCTGGTGGGAACGTCTGGTGAGAACGTCGTGTGAGAACGTCTGGTGGGAACGTCGGGTGGGAACGTCGGGTGGGAACGTCTGGTGGGAACGTCTGGTGAGAACGTCTGGTGGGAACGTCTGGTGGGAACGTCTGGTGAGAACGTCTGGTGGGAACGTCTGGTGGGAACGTCTGGTGGGAACGTCTGGTGGGAACGTCGGGTGGGAACGTCTGGTGCGAACGTCTGGTGGGAACGTCTGGTGGGAACGTCTGGTGAGAACGTCAGGTGGGAACGTCTGGTGGGAACGTCTGGTGAGAAAGTCTGGTGGGAACGTCTGGTGGGAACGTCTGGTGGGAACGTCTGGTGGGAACGTCTGGTGGGAACGTCGGGTGGGAACGTCTGGTGGGAACGTCTGGTGAGAAAGTCTGGTGGGAACGTCTGGTGGGAACGTCGGGTGGGAACGTCTGGTGGGAACGTTCTGGTGGTAACGTCTGGTGGTAACGTCTGGTGGGAACGCCTGGTGGGAATGCCTGGTGGGAACGTCTGGTGGGAACGTCTGGTGGGAACGTCTGGTGGGAACGTCTGGTGGGAACGTCTGGTGGGAACGTCTGGTGAGAACGTCTGGTGGGAACGTCTAGTGAGAACGTCTGGTGGGAACGTCAGGTGGGAACGTCTGATGAGAACGTCGTGTGAGAACGTCTGGTGGGAACGTCTGGTGGGAACGTCTGGTGAGAACGTCTGGTGGGAACGTCTGGTGAGAACGTCTGGTGGGAACGTCTGGTGAGAACGTCTGGTGAGAACGTCTGGTGGGAACGTCTGGTGAGAAAGTCTGGTGGGAACGTCTGGTGGGAACGTCTGGTGGGAACGTCTGGTGGGAACGTCTGGTGAGAAAGTCTGGTGGGAACGTCTGGTGGGAACGTCGGGTGGGAACGACTGGTGGGAACGTCTGGTGGGAACGTCGGGTGGGAACGTCTGGTGGGAACGTCTGGTGGGAACGTCTGGTGGGAACGTCTGGTGGGAACGTCTGGTGGGAACGTCTGGTGGGAACGTCTGGTGGGAACGTCTGGTGGGAACGTCTGGTGGGAACGTCTGGTGGGAAAGTCTGGTGAGAACGTCTGGTGGGAACGTCTGGTGGGAACGTCTGGTGAGAACGTCTTGTGGGAACGTCTGGTGGGAACGTCTGGTGAGAACGTCTGGTGGGAACGTCTGGTGAGAACGTCTGGTGGGAACGTCTGGTGGGAACGTCGGGTGGGAACGTCTGGTGGGAACGTCTGGCGAGAACGTCGGGTGGGAACGTCTGGTGGGAACGTCTGGTGAGAACGTCTGGTGGGAACGTCTGGTGGGAACGTCTGGTAGGAACGTCTGGTGGGAACGTCGGGTGAGAAAGTCTGGTGGGAACGTCTGGTGGGAACGTCGGGTGGGAACGTCTGGTGGGAACGTTCTGGTGGTAACGTCTGGTGGTAACGTCTGGTGGGAACGCCTGGTGGGAATGCCTGGTGGGAACGTCTGGTGGGAACGTCTGGTGGGAACGTCTGGTGGGAACGTCTGGTGGGAACGTCTGGTGGGAACGTCTGGTGGGAACGTCTAGTGAGAACGTCTGGTGGGAACGTCTGGTGGGAACGTCTGGTGAGAACGTCGTGTGAGAACGTCTGGTGGGAACGTCTGGTGGGAACGTCTGGTGAGAACGTCTGGTGGGAACGTCTGGTGAGAACGTCTGGTGGGAACGTCTGGTGAGAACGTCTGGTGAGAACGTCTGGTGGGAACGTCTGGTGGGAACGTCTGGTGGGAACGTCTGGTGGGAACGTCTTGTGAGAACGTCTGGTGGGAACGTCTGGTGGGAACGTCTGGTGAGAACGTCTGGTGGGAACGTCTGGTGGGAACGTCTGGTGAGAACGTCTGGTGGGAACGTCTGGTGGGAACGTCTGGTGAGAACGTCTGGTGGGAACGTCTGGTGAGAACGTCTGGTGGGAACGTCTGGTGGGAACGTCGGGTGGGAACGTCTGGTGGGAACGTCTGGCGAGAACGTCGGGTGGGAACGTCTGGTGGGAACGTCTGGTGAGAACGTCTGGTGGGAACGTCTGGTGAGAGCGTCTGGTGGGAACGTCTGGCGAGAACGTCTGGTGGGAGCGTCTGGTGGGAACGTCTGGTGGGAACGTCTGGTGGGAACGTCTGGTGAGAACGTCTGGTGGGAACGTCTGGTGAGAACGGACGTCTGGTGGGAACGTCTGGTGAGAACGTCTGGTGGGAACGTCTGGTGAGAACGTCTGGTGAGAACGTCTGGTGGGAAACCACATCCGGTATTTTATCTATAATTTTATCCAAGGTATATGATAAAATCCAAGATTTTTGAATAGATTACAAGTTCTTGGATTTTATCCAAGAACCTAGATATTATTCAAGATCTTGGAATTTATAAAAGAATTTGGATGAAATGCAAGATCTTGGATATGTTCAAAAAACTTAGAATTTTTCCAGGATATTGGATAGTATCCAAATCTTGGAATTGATCCAATATGTTAAATTTTAACAAAGTTCTAGGATTTTATCGATAGATCTTGGAATGGAGTCAAAGTTGTTGGATTTTATCCTAAATCGTGATTAAAATCTTGGTCTTATATTTTATCCAAGATCTTTGAAAAATGTTCAAAATCTTAGAGTATATTCCAAGACCTTGGAAAATATTCAAGATCAAGGAGTAAAGTTCAGGTTCTGGGATAAAATACAAGATGTTGGATTTTATCCATGATTTTATATATTATCCAAGCTCAAGGAATTTGTCCAAGATCTTGTAATTAAGACTCAAGAAATCGTCTTGGTCTAGTGGCTAACGCGACGGGCTGGAGTTTTGAGACTCTATGACCGCGGGTTCAATCCCGGCCGGGGGTATGGTTTATCTTGTAATTAAAAAAAATAGAAAGTTGGATTTTATCGAATATCTTGGATAAAATCCAACTTCTGGAATACAACTTAATTCTTACATAAAATCCAAGATCCTGGATAAAATAAAGATCTTGGACAAAATCCAAGATATTTAATAAAATCCAAAATTTTGCAATTTATCCAGGATCTGGAATAAAGTCGTAAATATTACGTCCAATTCAGCTTCTTGAATTTTCTAGAAAACTTTAAATTACTCATAATCTTGGAATAAATTCCTTGATCTTGCGTTTATTTCCAACATCATGGATAAAAATCTGAAAACTTGGATATGGCAGGACATTTATCCAATCAACATTCCAGTTACTATAAGAGAAGTTATTTACGGCACTGGGCAAGCAAAATCCAGAGTTATGTTCCACGTTGCCGGCCGTACCCTCCCACCAGAGGTTGTTTTTGCTGTAAGATTCATACTGGACGGTCAAGTAGGAGGTCTCAACACAGGTAACATTCATCACAGAGAACTATGTAGCAATGCATGTGCACAGAAGCTCAAAGAAACGCATCCAGAACTCCTAGGTGACCTCTCGATTCAGTGCATTCAGTACCTATTACAATAGCATTCCCGCCTTCCAAATCATAGTGCTGCAAGGAACCTCCCTACTCATCATCCCTTGAAGAAGGAACATTTGCAGTTTGCCTGGAAAATTCGCTCTGGAGTGTTGACTGGAAAAAAGTCATGTGGACAGTTGAAAACATATTTTAGTGCATTCAAGGTCGTCAAAGTAGGGTGCAGTGCCCCTCCTGCATCAGCAGGTACCGCTCTACAAGGTCGTCAAAGTAGGGTGCGGTGACCCACTTGCATCAGCAAGTACCCCCCTACAAGGTCGCCAAAGTAGGGTGCGGTGCCCCTCCTGCATCAGCAAGTACCGCCCTACAAGGTCGCCAAAGTAGGGTGCGGTACCCCTCCTCCATCAGCAGGTACCGCTCTACAAGGTCGTCAAAGCAGGGTGCGGTGCCCCTCCTGCATCAGCAGGTCCCGCCCTTCAAGGTCGTCAAAGTAGGGTGCGGTGCCCCTCCTGCATCAGCAAGTACCGCCCTACAAGGTCGTCAAAGTAGGGTGCGGTGCCCCTCCTCCATCAGCAGGTACCGCTCTACAAGGTCGTCAAAGTAGGGTGTGGTGCCCCTCCTCCTTCAGCAGGTACCGCTCTACAAGGTCGTCAAAGTAAAGTGCGGTGCCATTCCTCCATCAGCAGGTACCGCTCTACAAGTCGTCAAAGTAGCAATAGTGCCTTGCCTTTGCTCTTTTTATAAGTCTCTGCTCTCTGTTCCTCACCTTTGGAATTCATTTAGTGCTGCAATATCTTGTTTGTTTGCCTTACATCTTTTTAGCAGCTGATCTCTGAATTTCATATTATCTAATATCTCAGTAGTCATCCAGGGTTCAGTTCTTCGTTTAGTCCTAACGTCTTTAACTGGTGCAATATTATCAAGGATGGTAGTGAACATTGTTTTGAATTTTTCCCAGGCATCGTTTACGTCCGTGCAACTTGTTATCTCTGTCCAGTCACAATTGTGTAGCCTATTTACCAGTGTTTCTTTACTGTAGTTTCTAGTTGACCTCATTTTTATTGTCCTGTGTAGGCCTATCCTATCCCTAGTGATTTTCCTGGTGCAGTAAATGATGAAATGATCACTAAGACCTGTGGTAATGACGCCTGACTGACTAATGTTCTCAGAGCGGTTACAAAGTAGTATATGGTCAGTTAGGGTGACTGAGAATTGTGCGATCCAATTTGGTGTATTAATTAATTGACTGTACCTCCCGTCTCCAGGACTCAAGTCCAGCCTGCCGGTTTCTCTGAATCCCTTCATAAATATTACCTTGCTCACACTCCAACAGCACGTCAAGTCCTAAAACCCATTTGTCTTAATTCGCTCCTACCTAACACGCTCACGCATGCATGCTGGAAGTCCAAGTTCCCCACATACACGAAAACCTTTACCCCCCCAACCTATCCTATGCCGATCCCTACCCCACCTTCCCTCCACTACAGATTCATATACTCTCGAATATATATATATATATATATATATATATATATATATATATATATATATATATATATATATATATATATATATATATATATACTACCCATGAAAGCAATAATATTCCTGTTGTTTAAGATTCACAAGTTAGACATGTATGGAGACATGTATGGAGACATGTATGGAGACATGTATGGAGACATGTATGGAGACATGTATGGAGACATGTATGGAGACATGTATGGAGAGTGCATTTTGTAACTGGTTCATCAAGAGACAACGTAGAAAGGATATAAATAAATATAAACATGAAGATACAATAACGAAAATACTCAGATACCTGCGTCAGTTGTGTCCGCCATGATGCAGAGAAGCATAACACAGAGGTGATGCTGCTAGCCAAGCACACCTTACCTCTGCATTTACTGTAGATCTCTGGTGGGAACGTCTGGTGGGAACGTCTCATGGGAACGTCTGGTGGGAACGTCTGGTGGGAACGTCTCATGGGAACGTCTGGTGAGAACGTCTGGTGGGAACGTCTGGTGGGAACGTCTGGTGAGAACGTCTGGTGGGAACGTCTGGTGGGAACGTCTGGTGGGAACGTCTGGTGGGAACGTCTGGTGAGAACGTCTGGTGAGAACGTCTGGTGAGAACGTCTGGTGAGAACGTCTGGTGGGAACGTCTGGTGGGAACGTCTGGTGAGAACGTCCGGTGGGAACGTCTTGTGGGAACGTCTGGTGGGAACGTCTGGTGGGAACGTCTGGTGGGAACGTCTGGTGGGAACGTCTGGTGGGAACGTCTGGTGGGAACGTCTGGTGGGAACGTCTGGTGGGAACGTCTGGTGAACGTCTGGTGGGAACGTCTGGTGGGAAAGTCTGGTGAGAACGTCTGGTGAGAACGTCTGGTGGGAACGTCTGGTGGAAAGTCTGGTGGGAACGTCTGGTGGGAACGTCTGGTGAGAACGTAGGGTGGGAACGTCTGGTGCGAACGTCTGGAGGGAACGTCTGGTGGGAACGTCTGGTGGGAACGTCTGGTGGGAACGTCTGGTGAGAACGTCTGGTGGGAACGTCTGGTGAGAACGTCTGGTGGGAACCTCTGGTGGGAACGTCTGGTGGGAACGTCTGGTGGGAACGTCTGGTGAGAACGTCTGGTGGGAACGTCTGGTGAGAACGTCTGGTGAGAACGTCTTGTCGGAACGTCTGGTGGGAACGTCTGGTGGGAACGTCTGGTGGGAACGTCTGGTGAGAACGTCTGGTGAGAACGTCTTGTCGGAACGTCTGGTGCGAACGTCGGGTGGGAACGTCTGGTGGGAACGTCTGGTGAGAACGTCTGGTGGGAACGTCTGGTGGGAACGTCTGGTGGGAACGTCTTGTGAGAACGTCTGGTGGGAACGTCTGGTGGGAACGTCTGGTGGGAACGTCGGGTGGGAACGTCTGGTGAGAACGTCTAGTGGGAACGTCTGGTGGGAAAGTCTGGTGAGAAGGTCTGGTGAGAACGTCTGGTGGAACGTCTGGTGGGAACGTCTGGTGGGAACGTCTGGTGAGAACGTAGGGTGGGAACGTCTGGTGCGAACGTCTGGCGGGAACGTCTGGCGGGAACATCTGGCGGGAACGTCTGGTGAGAACGTCTGGTGGGAACGTCTGGTGGGAACGTCTGGTGGGAACGTCTGGTGAGAACGTCTGGTGAGAACGTCTGGTGGGAAAATCTGGTGGGAACGTCTGGTGGGAACGTCTGGTGGGAACGTCTGGTGGTAAAGTCGGGTGGGAACGTCTTGTGGGAACGTCTGGTGGGAACGTCTGGTGGGAACGTCGGGTGGGAACGTCTGGTGGGAACGTCTGGTGAGAACGTCTGGTGGGAACGTCTGGTGGGAACGTCTGGTGAGAACGTCTGGTGGGAACGTCTGGTGGGAACGTCTGGTGGGAACGTCGGGTGGGAACGTCTGGTGGGAACGTCTGGTGGGAACGTCTGGTGGGAACGTCTGGTGGGAACGTCTGGTGAGAACGTCTGGTGGGAACGTCAGGTGGGAACGTCTGGTGGGAACGTCTGGTGAGAAAGTCTGGTGGGAACGTCTGGTGGGAACGTCTGGTGGGAACGTCTGGTGGGAACGTCTGGTGGGAACGTCTGGTGGGAACGCCTGGTGGGAACGTCTGGTGGGAACGTCTGGTGAGAAAGTCTGGTGGGAACGTCTGGTGGGAACGTCGGGTGGTAACGTCTGGTGGTAACGTCTGGTGGTAACGTCTGGTGGTAACGTCTGGTGGGAACGCCTGGTGGGAATGTCTGGTGGGAGCGTCTGGTGGGAACGTCTGGTGGGAACGTCTGGTGGGAACGTCTGGTGGGAACGTCTGGTGAGAACGTCTTGTGGGAACGTCTGGTCGGAACGTCTGGTGAGAACGTCTGGTGGGAACGTCTGGTGGGAACGTCTAGTGAGAACGTCTGGTGGGAACGTCTGGTGGGAACGTCTGGTGAGAACGTCTGGTGGGAACGTCTGGTTGGAACGTCTGGTGAGAACGTCTGGTTGGAACGTCTGGTGAGAACGTCTGGTGGGAACGTCTGGTGAGAACGTCTGGTGGGAACGTCTGGTGAGAACGTCTGGTGGGAACGTCTGGTGGGAACGTCGGGTGGGAACGTCGGGTGGGAACGTCTGGTGGGAACGTCTGGTGAAAAGGCTGGTGGGAACCTCTGGTGGGAACGTCTGGTGGGAACGTCTGGTGAGAACGTCTGGTGAGAACGTCTGGTGGGAACGTCTGGTGGGAACGTCTGGTGGGAACGTCTGGTGGGAACGTCTGGTGGGAACGTCGGGTGGGAACGTCTGGTGAGAACGTCTGGTGGGAACGTCTGGTGGGAACGTCTGGTGGGAACGTCTGGTGGGAACGTCGGGTGAGAACGTCTGGTGGGAACGTCTGGCGAGAACGTCTGGTGGGAACGTCGGGTGGGAACGTCTGGTGAGAAAGTCTGGTGGGAACGTCTGGTGGGAACGTCTGGTGGGAACGTCGGGTGGGAACGACTGGTGGGAACGTCTGGTGGGAACGTCTGGTGGGAACGTCGGGTGAGAACGTCGGGTGAGAACGTCGGGTGAGAACGTCTGGTGGGAACGTCTGGTTGGAACGTCTGGTGGGAACGTCTGGTGGGAACGTCTGGTGAGAACGTCTGGTGGGAAACCACGTACGGTATTTTATCTATAATTTTATCCAAGGTATATGATAAAATCCAAGATTTTTGAATAGATTACAAGTTCTTGGATTTTATCCAAGAACCTAGATATTATTCAAGATCTTGGAATTTATAAAAGAATTTGGATGAAATGCAAGATCTTGGATATGTTCAAAAAACTTAGAATTTTTCCAGGATATTGGATAGTATCCAAATCTTGGAATTGATCCAAGATGTTAAATTTTAACAAAGTTCTAGGATTTTATCGATAGATCTTGGAATGGAGTCAAAGTTGTTGGATTTTATCCTAAATCGTGATTAAAATCTAGGTCTTATATTTTATCCAAGATCTTTGAAAAATGTTCAAAATCTTAGAGTATATTCCAAGACCTTGGAAAATATTCAAGATCAAGGAGTAAAGTTCAGGTTCTGGGATAAAATACAAGATGTTGGATTTTATCCATGATTTTATATATTATCCAAGCTCAAGGATTTTGTCCAAGATCTTGTAATTTAAAAAAAAATAAAAAGTTGGATTTTATCGAATATCTTGGATAAAATCCAACTTCTGGAATACAACTTAATTCTTACATAAAATCCAAGATCCTGGATAAAATAAAGATCTTGGACAAAATCCAAGATATTTAATAAAATCCAAAATTTTGCAATTTATCCAGGATCTGGAATAAAGTCGTAAATATTACGTCCAATTCAGCTTCTTGAATTTTCTAGAAAACTTTAAATTACTCATAATCTTGGAATAAATTCCTTGATCTTGCGTTTATTTCCAGCATCATGGATAAAAATCTGAAAACTTGGATATGGCAGGACATTTATCCAGTCAACATTCCAGTTACTATAAGAGAAATTATTTACGGCACTGGGCAAGCAAAATCCAGAGTTATGTTCCACGTTGCCGGCCGTACCCTCCCACCAGAGGTTGTTTTTGCTGTAAGATTCATACTGGACGGTCAAGTAGGAGGTCTCAACACAGGTAACATTCATCACAGAGAACTATGTAGCAATGCATGTGCACAGAAGCTCAAAGAAACGCATCCAGAACTCCTAGGTGACCTCTCGATTCAGTGCATTCAGTACCTATTACAATAGCATTCCCGCCTTCCAAATCATAGTGCTGCAAGGAACCTCCCTACTCATCATCCCTTGAAGAAGGAACATTTGCAGTTTGCCTGGAAAATTCGCTCTGGAGTGTTGACTGTAAAAAAGTCATGTGGACAGTTGAAAACATATTTTAGTGCATTCAAGGTCGTCAAAGTAGGGTGCAGTGCCCCTCCTGCATCAGCAGGTACCGCTCTACAGGGTCGTCAAAGTAGGGTGCGGTGACCCACTTGCATCAGCAAGTACCCCCCTACAAGGTCGCCAAAGTAGGGTGCGGTGCCCCTCCTCCATCAGTAGGTACCGCCCTTCAAGGTCGTCAAAGTAGTATGCGGTGCTCCTCCATCAGCAAGTACCGCCCTACAAGGTCGTCAAAGTAGGGTGCGGTGCCCCTCCTGCATCAGCAAGTACCGCCCTACAAGGTCGTCAAAGTAGGGTGCGGTGCCCCTCCTGCATCAGCAAGTACCGCCCTACAAGGTCGCCAAAGTAGGGTGCGGTACCCCTCCTCCATCAGCAGGTACCGCTCTACAAGGTCGTCAAAGCAGGGTGCGGTGCCCCTCCTCCATCAGCAGGTCCCGCCCTTCAAGGTCGTCAAAGTAGGGTGCGGTGCCCCTCCTGCATCAGCAAGTACCGCCCTACAAGGTCGTCAAAGTAGGGTGCGGTGTCCCTCCTCCATCAGCAGGTACCGCTCTACAAGGTCGTCAAAGTAGGGTGTAGTGCCCCTCCTCCATCAGCAGGTACCGCTCTACAAGGTCGTCGAAGTAGGGTGCTGTGCCCCTCCTCCATCAGCAGGTACCGCCCTACAAGGTCGTTAAAGCAGGGTGTGGTGCCCCTCCTCCATCAGCAGGTACCGCTCTACAAGGTCGTCAAAGTAAAGTGCGGTGCCCCTCCTCCATCAGCAGGTACCGCTCTACAAGTCGTCAAAGTAGGGTGCAGTACCCCTCCTGTATGAGCAAGTACCGCCCTACAAGTCGTCAAAGTAGGGTGCGGTGCCCCTCCTCCATCAGCAGGTACCGCTCTACAAGGTCGTCAAAGTAGGGTGCCGTGCCCCTCCTCCATCAGCAAGTACCGCCCTACAAGGTCGTCAAAGTAGGGTGCGGTGACCCTCCACCATCAGCAGGTACCGCTCTACAAGGTCGTCAAAGTAGGGTGCGGTGCCCATCCTTCATCAGCAGGTACCGCCCTATAAGGTCGTCAAAGTAGGGTGCCGTGCCCCTCCTCCATCAGCAAGTACCGCCCTACAAGGTCGTCAAAGTAGGGTGCGGTGACCCTCCACCATCAGCAGGTACCGCTCTACAAGGTCGTCAAAGTAGGGTGTGGTGCCCATCCTCCATCAGCAGGTACCGCTCTACAAGGTCGTCAAAGTAGGGTGTGGTGCCCATCCTCCATCAGCAGGTACCGCCCTACAAGGTCGTCAAAGTAGGGTGTGGTGCCCATCCTCCATCAGCAGGTACCGCCTTACATACACGTTAGGCGTCGTACTTCCTTTTTAAAAAAAAAAGTTACAAAAGATGCTAACTGCTACATTATCATTCTGGAGGACTACCTTCTGAATATTTATGCTAGTGTCCCATGTCACGAGGTCAAAAAATGTACCTTTAGCGGCATCATGAGAAAAATATTAAGTTTTACAGTGGCCAGGAAATAGTCCAGATATCAGTCTTATTGAGAATGCTTGGATCATCATGTTAAAAGATGGAATCCTGCCGCATTTCATCCATGTTGTGCCTGCAACAAGGGATAAGACATTTAGGTCAACCATTGATTGCTTCAGAAATCTGAGTGAAAGCATATCCAGACACCTCCAGATGGTCATCAAGGCCAAGGGGGAGATAACGAAATATTAATGTAGGTATCCAGTATTACACTTTTTGTTTGTATATTTGTAACAATTATCATAATAATAAAGGAATGGTGAAAATTTCAGACTTATTAGGTGCAAGCATAAGGTCAAAATAATTAAGCCATGAAGATGAATTTAAAATGCAACATTTTGTCATGAAGAGCAGTAGGCAATGTATGGGTGTTCATAGAAATTGGAAGCTGGCATTGGTTACTTCCTGGAAATTTACAATATGTAGACAAATTATAAATTCATTAATAACTAAAACCCTTGTCATTAATGTGCCTGAGTGAGCTATGTTCCATCACCAACACTTTACACTCGTGACCAACTTCTGCTGTCCAACTCTAACCTACATTTCTCGTTTTTCACTCTTTTTATAAATCCATCTTCCTCACTCAGGCGGACCCCGGCTGGCTGATTCCCTACGCCCCCCTGGAAGACCCAGAGACGGGTCTAGAGACGGCGATTCTTGGTCTCCGTTTTCCTCTACAGCCCAGACTACTAAGTAGAGGAAGTGTGTCTGTTAAGTGCACCGCTGCCATCTCCAACCTCTACTTTAAAAGTACCGAGGCCTCAATTCCGGCTGACGTTCCTTTCCAAGCCTCCATTATGGAGGGCCGAGCAGCAGCTGGGAGAGGTGAGTAATGGATTGTTGATGGCCAAGCTGAGAGATGGGTTGAACGTGGTGGTGGGTAGGCTAGCGGAGGTAGGCTTATCATACTGGGTTTTGGAGTAACCGAGGTGGATTGTTAAATATATTAAATATAAACAGAGAGGAGCTTTTGAGAAGGTAATAACACTGTTTTATTGTCTGTTCCAGGATGTCCAGCTAGTGCATGCAGTGGCCTCTCTGTAATAACGTCAATTATCCTGCTGATCCTGACTCACTGAAAGGTGAGGTACTACCGTGTGTTTCACATATTATCATTAGGAAAACGCTAATACTAGCTTGGAGAATGGATTTTCAACTCTGCTATGAAGTTTCAGACATCATTCTCATGAACAGGTTGTTTTGGAATAATGTGTGAATTCGAATTTTATTTAGTGTAAATTTGTAAACTTTTTAATGGACATTCAGAGCTTGAAAAGCTTTTGTTTATTGTGGGAAACGAAAGATTTAAGCTAAAATCAGATTTCGTTAAAAAGTTCCATAACATGTGTCGTTCTGACGACTTTTGTTGTACGAAATATGTGACTAAGGTTGTCGATATCCTTATTAAAATGTGTTTTTCTCTTTATAGTTATTATGCAGATGCTCACAGTGACAAAAAATCATTGATGCCAAAATTTACAAGCAGCACAAGACTCTAGCAGTCATTGACAGAAAAGATTTATTTACCTTGTAACTCTGAACTGAAACATTGTATAAATATATTGATACATTGTAATGTGAGTTATATATTTGTTGTACAGTGACATACACAGTTGCATATGTATAAACATTTTTTAATTAGTCCTGTCCAATAAACGAAGCAGCTAATTAAGAATTACATCATTTCAGAAAACTGGGCCTAAATATACAGAAACGTGAGAAATATTCTTCTGTAAATATAATTTGAATGAAATTCGGGAGAAGTAAAAAATGCAGACTAATTACGTGCAACCATAAGGTCCTAATAACTTAAGTGCCATCTTAAGGTCACCAGAATTAATGAGTTCCACTCCAAAATCAACAGACCTTGGCCGCCAGATCAAGGTTAACAAGGTCTGAGTGGCACTTGAAGGTCAACGTAACTTACACGCATCCTTAAAGTCAACATAATACAAGCAGTACTTGAAAGAGAACCTAACTTAGAAGATACTTTGAGGAGAAGAGAACTTTAGTGCTGTCTTAAAGGTCAACAGAACTTGAGCTCAAGAACAACTGGGAATAATGATTTATTCGTTTTTATAAGAAAATATTGAGCAACATGCAAGACTTACCACATTTTTATATAGCAGATCATATTGGTGAGAAATTCTTGCTAGTGAGACACTGAGCGAAGTTGCAACCAGTGAGAAGTTTATGCAAGTGAGAAGGTCTTCCTAGTGAGACAGAGCGAAGTTGCAACAAGTGAGAAATTTATGCAAGTGAGAAGGTCTTCCTAGTGAGACATTAGAGCGAAGTTGCAACAAGTGAGAAGTTCACACAAGTGAGAAGTTCATTCGGGTGAGTAGTCATACTAATGAGAATTTCGTACCAGAGAGAATTATAAACTGTTAGAGAAGTTTGCACTAGTGACGAATTTATACTGGTAAGAAATTCATACTAGTGTGTTCATACATGAGAGAAACCCATACAGAAGTTCATACTAGTGAGTAGTTCATTCTAGGGAAAAGTTCGTACACGGTAGACGCTCATACTAGTGAGAAATGCATATGAGAAGTTCCTTCGAGTGAAAAGTTCATACTAGTATATAGTGAACATTAATCTTGGTAAATGTGAACAAATGTGACGTTACTTGCACTGTCTTTATGACGTTACTTGCACTCTATGACGTTATTTGCACTCTATGACGTTACTTGCACTCTATGACGTTACTTGCACTGTCTTTATGACGTTACTTGCACTCTATGACGTTACTTGCACTGTCTTTACGACGTTACTTGCACTCTATGACGTTACTTGCACTCTATGACGTTACTTGCACTCTATGACGTTACTTGCACTCTATGATGTTACTTTCACTCTGTGACGTTACTTGTACTCTCTCTATGATGCTACTTAAGAACATAAGAAAGGAGGATCACTGCAGCAGGCCTGTTGGCCCATAGTAGGCAGGTCCTCTCTCAATCAGAACATAAGATGAAATTGAGACACATGTGCAACATCTGGGTATCTTCATTGTAGACGTTTCGCCATCCAGTGGCTTTATCAATACAAATTCCAGGACATAACTTGAAGACAGGAGAACTATGTACAGAAGATGAGGTAATCAGTCCCTCAACCTAGCAGTAGGTGCGAAGAGCACTGTAGTCGTGGAGATTCTGAAGCAGAAGCGAACGAACGAACGAACGATAGTACAGGTAAAATCCCAAATGGGATGAGCGGGAAGACGAGACAGACGAAGAATAGTGCTGGAGAGGAGTGTTCATAGTCATAGAAATAGAGCCAGGGCTTAACCCAGCAGCGAAGGCGATCGTGGGACAGATATTGAGAAGAGAAATTCAGGCTCTTCTATTGGGACTCCGGTGGGGTGAGCGGGAAGGACGGGACAGGCAAAGATTAACGCTAGAGAGGAGTGTAAAATTGAGCCATGTCTTAACCCTAAAGCTAAGGCGAAACCGGGTCAGAGAATGGTACCTGTCAGAGAATCCAAGGTTATTTGCAAATAGGGTTAGGAGGAGGATCATACAAGGAGTAGAAAAGGTTGTGTTGGTTTGTGGGTCTGCGAATGTCTTCGTCAAGGAGAGAGGTCCAGTAGTCATGTCGTGTTTCAAGTTTGTCTATGTCTGTCTGTCACTGAGCGTCTTCCAGTACAGATTCAGCGCAGGGATGTCTAATTGGCATGGAGAGACTCGCTTGTGGCGAAGTCTTCCCATTTGACATCAAGCACCCAGCGCAGTGCCTTGTTCTGGACACGCTGCAGTTTAAGTAAGTTCGTTTTAGCTGCAATAGAGAGGGCTAGAGGAGAGTAAGTTATCAGAGGACGTATTAGGGATTTGTAGAGGTGTAGTTTGGTGCTTTGGGAGGCATGTTTTAGCTTGTAGAGGCCCGCAAGGGCCTTACTAGCTATTGCTTGTCTTGAGTGAATGTGTCCATGTAAGCGAAGAAGGTAGTCAAGATTAACGCCAAGGACAGTGACAGATTGTGTGAAGGGGATGTAAGTGCGGGTGTCAGCTGTTCTGAGCTCGACAGGTAATAGAGGATCGTGTTTCCTGTAGTTAAAATATGTAATGCTGGATTTAGCTGCATTGGTTTTGATACTCCATTTTTGTTCCCAGATGGCTATCCTGTCGACCTTATTTTGTGTTTTGTGTGTGAGTGTATCTATATTGGCATGAGTGATAAGTTGTGTAATGTCGTCTGCATAGGCTAGTGTGATGGAGTTGTGGTATACAGGTGTTGGAATGTCGTTAGTGTATAAAATGTAGAGGGTAGGGGAGAGGACAGATCCCTGGGGTACTCCAGCATTTAGTGTGAAGTAGTCAGAGTAACACCCTTGGAATTTTATTCTCATGGTACGGCCGTCTAGGAAGTTGCAGGGGAGTTTACTAGTAGTGAGAGGCAGGTTAAAGTTAGTGCAGAGTTTGTACTTGAGCCCTTCGTGCCAGTGTCAAAAGCCTTTTCAACGTTTTTTGCAACCAGGGCTGTCCTGTTTCTTTGTTTTGTGTTTATGTGGATGTAGTTGAGAATGATGCTAATGGCATCCTGTGTGGATCTATGTGTTCTGAAGCCAAACTGGCCATCAGAAAGTAGAGAGTTGTGTTCCAGGTATCTGCGAAGGCGATGGTTGATGAGTTTTTCAAAGAGTTTTCCTAAAGTTTCTAGGAGGCTGATAGGGCGATAGTTTCTAGGATCAGAGTGGTCTTTTTTGGGTTTATGAAGGAGGATAGCAGTAGCAGCTTTGAAGAGGGAAGGGAAGTATCCAGAGGCAAGGGAGGCATTGAGGAGGTTTGTGTAGGCATTAATGATAGGAAGGTGTTCTAGGATAATATGGTTTAGGCCAGAGGCACCAGGAGCCTTGGGAGGAAGGTGTCTGAGAAGAGTTTTAATGTCTGTGTTGGTGAAAGGAGTGTCGAGTTCTTGGGAGGTGAGAGAGTCTAGATGGATGTGGCTATCTGGTGTTGTTTCATGTGTGTGTGCAGTGTTCCAGTGTTCTATGTTCTGAATGTGTTGAATAACGTTAGGGTGAGGTAGGTGAGGGTGGAAGATGTTCTCCCAGATGTGTTTGAAGATGTTGGTAGCAGCCTGCAGGTCTGAGATGTGTGTGTTGTGGGTGATGTGTTTGAATTTGTTGGTGGGAGTTGTGCCTCTGATTTTTTGATAAAGTTCCAGAAGGCTTTAGTGTTTTTAATACGCTGTTTGTCTGCTTGTTGTATGAGTCGTGACCAGTGATTGTTGTGGTCTTGGTCTAGGCTGTGTAAAATGTTGTTTCTAAGGTAAGTGAGATCTAATCGGACTTGATTAAATCTGTGTGTGTTGTAGTGCAGTATAACCATAATGGCGGATACGTTGAGGGGCTTTGAGGCAGGTACTGTTTAGCAAAACAATATCTGGCCTCTCTGCTTCAAGGAGCTAGGCCAGTAAGTGTCTACTTGTATAGTAAGAACGCACGTTGAACTGAATCACTTTAAACATGATTTAATGGTTTCGTCAAAGCAAAGTTAATGTCGGGGGAGGAGTTTGGATTAAAGCCCATGATAGTGGTGCCATCGGTGGATGTGTGTTTGTAGGTGTTACGGACCCATTTCCTGGAGGGGGAGGAAGAGATGGATCTGTTTTTATGTTCTTTAGTCTGTATATCAGAAGTTGGGGCAGGTTTAGAGTTGAGTGGATTTCGTTTGGAGGAGGAGTTGGACCTGGATGAAGTCTTGGATGTGGTGGAGGAGGAGTGGGCGATGGTGGATGCAGAGGAAGTGGAAGCTTTGGTAATGGAGGAAGAAGTGGGCAAAGAGGTGGGGGGAGTAGTAGAAGTAGTTAAGAGGGGTGTTGGTAGGAGGGGTAGATGTGAAGAGGGGTAGGGGCTGAGGGGTGTTGGTGGGAGTGAAGTGTGGTAGGGGAGGAGGAGAGCAGGAGAGTTTAGGAAGAGGGGGAGTGAGAGAGGTTGTAGGGGGGTTAGAAGAGAAGCAAAAAGGAGGGATGATTAGAGAGGGAAGATTGTTAGCAGACAAGATTAGGTTAAGGACATGTGAGTAGTCTGGTAAGCTTGAGAGATTACCATCGCAGAGTGGGCAGCAGTGGCGAGTTGACAGTTAGTTTTGTAGTCTAGTGTGGGTGTAGGCATAGATGGAGAGGTGTTTGTAGTTTGTGTGTTGGTGTTTGATGTGTGTAGGGTAGATGAGGTAGACCAAGTGCGTGGGGAGGCCCTTGCATCGGGGGTGGGGGAGGGCAGTTTGGTAGGAGAGGGAGGTACAGGGATTGGGTTGGGGAGGGAGGAGAAAATGTCTTTTCTAGAGGGGGAGGAATTTGCAACTGCAGTGTGTGACCCGCCACAGTTAGAACATTTAAGGGAGAGGTTGCAGGTATTCCAGAAGTGGCCAGTTGCTGAACATCTGGAGCAGACTTGTGTAGATGTGCATGTTGATAAATTAGACACATGTGCAACTCTTGGGTATCTTTATTGAGGAAACGTTTCGCCACACAGTGGCTTCATCAGTCCATACATAGGAGAAACTTGAAGAACAGGAGGAGAATGAGGTAATCAGTCCCTCAACCTTGAGTCGATGTGTTCAGTCCATCAATCTTGAGTAGAATACGGCAGATGAGCGGAGAAGCAGCTTATAAACCGTATGGCAGGACACTGTCAGACACTGCAACTTCTTGGGATCTTAATACTTGGGAATTCTTCGCTTGCCTAATTCTTGGGCACAACCTACTTCCACATTGAACAAATGTGACACTACCTATGACTGCTGCACCTCTCCTGCCATACGGTTTATAAGCTGCTTCTCCGCTCATCTGCCGTATTCTACTCAAGATTGATGGACTGAACACATCGACTCAAGGTTGAGGGACTGATTACCTCATTCTCCTCCTGTTCTTCAAGTTTCTCCTATGTATGGACTGATGAAGCCACTGTGTGGCGAAACGTTTCCTCAATAAAGATACCCAAGAGTTGCACATGTGTCTAATTTATCAACATGTCGGTTCTCTGAACCATTCATCTACAAACAAAGATGTGCATGTGTTTTTGTCGTGGCCGAATTTGTAGCATTTAAGACATTGTGTGATTGGGTGGAAGTTCGGAGTGAAGAGTGTGTTTGGAGGAATGCGGATGGTCTTGGCAAAGATTTCTTGACTGAAGAGTGTAGAGGCTCCAGAAGGAGTAGAACAGCGTATTTTGAGAATGGTAGAGTTTTCCGGTCTGTTAATATCGTCAACAGAGACTTTGTTCTTAGTACTGATGTCTTTTATTAAGTCTTCTTTGTCTGTATCATAGGCTGTCAGGAGAGAGAAGTCTACGTGTTTAACAATGACTGTACTTTTGGCACTGTGCTCAGCAGTCCAAATAATGGTGAAGCCTGCGTTGAGAAGTTTTTGTCTGGTATCGGTTGAGGTGTACGTTTCGTAGGAATGTTTGCCAAGAAGGAGTTTGAAGCCTGAGTTGGTTTTAAAGACTTTAAGTTGAGGTGCACCAGTGATCTGATATAATAAATTTTTAGGACAGATAGTGGCGTCAGGATTAGAGAATTTGAGGTTCAGAGAGAAGGAATTGGAAAAGTTTAGGAAGACCTGACATTATTCAAAATCTTTCATCTCGTCCACTGTCAGCCATAGAAACCGAAGCCCTCAGCTTAGGCCTCAAATTCGCAACAGGAATTACAAAACCAAAACAAGACCTCAATTTCATCGCCAAAAACTACAGACACAATGATTCCGACTTCCAAAAAGGTTATCTTCAAGGCATCATCTCAGCAGCCATCTCTACACGCAGCTCCCCAGTCATACCTCGACGTTACATCATTGCACTTAAAGGTTTAGCAGAAGACACGACCATCAGGGTCACCACCGCTGATAAAGGAGGTGGTGGTGTTATCATGAACACTGACGACTACAGGAACATAATGCTCAATCTACTTAATGACCCAGATACCTACAAACCCCTCACAACTAACCAAGTGGACAACCTTACTAAAACTTTTCTTCAAAGGACTTGCTGCATTCTGAGGAACTCAGAACAGGGGAAGAAACTTCTGCACACCATACCCAGCAACCCCAGACCTGCCAGAATGTACGGCCTACCAAAAACTCACAAGCCTGGTATCCCATTGAGGCCCATATCTTCGGGAATAGACAGCGCTCCCCACCAACTCTCAGGAATTCTCGCAAAACACCTTTCCAAACTCTTGGGCACTATCAGTCCAGCACATCTCAAACACTCGGGTGATCTTCTCACTCTCATTCGCAACATCAACATCAGGAACAAGAAACTTTCCAGCCTTGACGTAACTTCCCTATTCGCCAAAGTACCTACTACACAAGCCATCGATCTCCTGCGCAGAAAAATTGATGATTCACTTGATCTTCCTATTCCAGCCAGCGATTTCATCGACCTCGTTGATCTATGTGACGGCTTTACGAGTGTCTCTTTCGAAAATCACCTCTTTCAACAGACTTTTGGTCTACCCATGGGCTCGCCACTCAGTGCCGTCCTGGCGAACTTATACATGGAACATCTGGAAGCCGAGCGTTTCTCCACCATTATTCCTTCGACTGTCACCTGGCTCCGTTATGTTGACGACATTCTCCTCATAACTCCCAGGCACTTCAACGTTCAAGCAGTCCAAGACAAGCTCAACCAGGCCGAGCCCTCAATCCAGTTCACACTTGAAGAAGTCGACAACACTCTTCCTTTCCTTTATGTTCTTCTCTGCAAAGCTGACCATGAACTTCGTTTTAAAGTTTATCGAAAACCAACCAACCAAAACGATCTTCTCACCACGACACCAAAACTAAACGTGGTGTAATTATAGGCTTCTTCCTGCACGCACTCAGAATCTGCAGCAATGAGTTCCTTGAGGAAGAATGCACTATAATTGAACAAGTATTTTCTAAATTCCACTATCCTCTTCACTTCATCAGAGACTGCAGACGGTGGGCATTAAACATCTTCAACACACCAAGAGAAGACACTGCCGAGAAGAGATACATAGTCCTCCCCACCAACTTCATTGCCAAACATGTTTCCAACATCTTTACCAATACATCATTCCAAGTATTTACCTTCAAAACCACGACCATCAAGGACATCACCAGTAGTAGACAAGACAAGCTTGCATCCTCTACAGGGGTATACATAATCCCTTGTAATGACTGCACCAAATTATACGTGGGCGAAACATCAAGAGACCTCCAAACACGTATTTCAGAACACCAATACGCAAGCAGGACTGACGATACAAGGAATGCCTGTGTACAACATCGCAATTCACACAACCATTTAATTAACTACAGAAACTCAAGACTTATCGCCACAGAAGACAACACTCAATACCGAAGAATCCTGGAATCATCGCTTATCTCTATAACCAACAATTTCAACCAGAACAACGGCTTCTATAACATAGCTGAACCACTTGCCAAGAAACTTCTTCATCGCTATCCCACATAAGAACATAGAACACTGCAGAAGGTCTGCTCACAGCTTATCCAATACCCTTCCAAGCTACCCAAGATTTTAGACTTTATAACCCCACCCGGTAGATCATTAGATGCAGCATTCTCCACCTGACCTCAACAATCTGAACCTGACTATAAATACTCACGTACCTTCCACCCGCAGTGGGACAGCGGGAGCATCGACACCATGCCCAGCCCTTCTAGGGTAGGGTAGGTGCCTGAGCCAGAGCTTTCAGCTCACAAGACTGTCATTCCCGTTAGCCCCCTTGGGGCGGGGATGGATGGCAGACCAGAGAGACCTAGCTTCTCCCTACGAGCCCCGTGAGGGCGTGGAATGTGGCTAGGCCTGGAGACAGTTGGTCCCAGAGATGAGTACGATCGACACCATGCCCAGCCCTTCTAGGGCAGGGTTGGTGCCTGAGCCCGAGCTCGTAGCTCACAAGATGAGGGGGTACTTGGGCCTCCTCAACCTCAACCTTGGAGTAGGTGCTTTTCGCACCTACTCCAAGGTTGAGGGACTGATTACCTCATCTTCTGTATATAGTCCTACCGTCTTAAAGTTATGTCCTGGAATTTGTATTGATAAAGCCACTGGATGGCGAAACGTCTACAATAAAGATACCCAGATGTTGCACATGTGTCTTAATTTCATGCCTAGAGTTATTTTTAAAGGGACCCATCTTATCTCTAACTTTTGTTCTATAAACCTGGAAAAAACTTTTTGGGATAGTTTTCGAATCCCTAGCAACTTTAATTTCATAGTCACGTTTAGCTTTTTTATCCAGTTTTTAACGTCCCTCTTAATGTCAATATACCGATTCATAAGATGATCCTCACCTCTTTTGATACGCATATAAATTCCTTTTTTTCTGTCCAGAAAGATATCTGAGCCTATTATTCATCCATTTGAGGTCATTTCTATTAAATCTAATTTCCTTATATGGGATAAATGTCCTTTGATCAGCATGTATTGTGTTAAGAAAGCTGTCATGCTGATAGCTCTCTTCGTTACTCCAGTCCACAGTTGATAAGTGTTCTCTAAACCCATTGTAATCTGCTAAGCGAAAATCTGGGACCAGTATTGAATTATCCCTACTATCATACTTCCGTTCAATGCTAAATGTAATTAATTTGTGATCGCTTGTGCAGAGTTCCTCTGCAATTTCTAAATTATTAACAAGGGTTTCCTTGTTTGCCAAACGAAGTCAAGCAGGTTATTTCCCCTTGTAGGCTCTGTCACAAACTGCCTCAAAAAACAATCCTGAACTACTTCTAAGAAGTCGTATGATTCTAAATTCCCAGTCAAGAAATTCCAATCAATATGACTAAAGTTAAAGTCTCCAAGAATTACTACATTATCGTGCCTTGTGGCCCTAACAATTTCCTCCCATAGTAGTCTCCCTTGGTCCCTATCTAAATTTGGGGGACGGTATATCACACCTAAAATTAATTTTTCATGCCCCTCTGAAAATTCTATCCAAACAGACTCTGTATGTGTTACTTCAGACTTAATACCCGTTTTTATGCAACAGTTCAAGCGATCTCGGACATACAATGCCACCCTGATGTGGTCAGTCCATCAGTCTTGAATAGAATATTGAATAGAATATTCTATTCAAGACTGATGGACTGACCACATCGACTCAAGGTTGAGGGACTGATTACCTCATTCTCCTCCTGTTCTTCAAGATTCTCCTTTGTATGGACTGATGAAGCCACTGTGTGGCGAAACGTTTTCACAATAAAGATACCCAAGAGTTGCACATGTGTCTAATTTATCACTCTTCTTCGTGCTCACAGCTATCGCAACAGACACAACTTCCTACAAGATTGCCTGGCCGAGAAGGTGATCCCTAAGTCTACTCCTGCACAACTCGCCAACTCCACACACCCCTTCTCTCCAGCTACCCAACTTAACGGAATGTGCCGAAGAACTTTCTAACATCGCTAAGGAAACCTTTGAAACTGCAAGGAATATGAGGGCCAATCTTAAGATTGACCAACACACTGCTGAGCATGAAGATTGAGACACTTATGCAGCATATGGGAATCTTTATTCAGGAAACGTCTCGCCACACAGTGGCTTCATCAGTCCAATACAAAGAGGAAGGCGTAAGGAGAGGAGGAGTATGAGGTAATCAGTCCCTCAGCCTAGAGTCGATGTGTTCAGTCCATCAATCTTGTAGAATGTACAGCATAGGGCCGTAGACGTGGCTTATATACTGTAGTGAGGTGAGGTGAAGCAGGTGGAGGCGGGGTCATAGTGGTACCATCCACTAGTCGAAGTAGGTCTTCGTCCAAAGGTTGAACAAGTGTTGAAGAATTCTTTGTAACAAGATCCCATGATGCTGCAGTGTCTGCCAGTTGTGATGAATGGTTTGAAAAACCGACAAGTTGAAGATTGAGACACTTATGCAGCATATGGGAATCTTTATTCAGGAAACGTTTCGCCACACAGTGGCTTCATCAGTCCAATACAAAGAGGAAGGCGTAAGGAGAGGAGGAGTATGAGGTAATCAGTCCCTCAGCCTGGAGCTGTACATTCTACAAGATTGATGGACTGAACACATCGACTCCAGGCTGAGGGACTGATTACCTCACACTCCTCCTCTCCTTACGCCTTCCTCTTTGTATTGGACTGATGAAGCCACTGTGTGGCGAAACGTTTCCTGAATAAAGATTCCCATATGCTGCATAAGTGTCTCAATCTTCAACTTGTCGGTTTTTAAAACCATTCATCACAACTGCTGAGCATATTCTCAGCACAGTCACCACAGCCAACCACCAACAGAAGATCAAACTCAATCGCAAACTTCAGTACCTCTGCACTAACAGTCGATGGAAGGAAATGGGACGCGAATCCCTGGTAAACAACCTATCGTCACGCACCTTAACTGACTACGAGAAACAAGCACTGAGTCTGGGACCCAAATTTACCACCAACATACGCAATCCTATCAACTCAACCTAGTTACAAGGAACCATAGACACAGTGACAGCAACTTCCAGAAGGGTTATATACAGGGCATTGTAGATGAATGGTTCACAGAACCGACACGTTGATAAATCAGACACATGTGCAACTCTTGGGTATCTTTATTATGGAAACGTTTCGCCACACAGTGGCTTCATCAGTCCATACAAAGGAGAATGTTGAAGAAGAGGGGTAGAATGAGGTAATCAGTCCCTCAACTTTGAGTCGATGTGGTCAGTCCATCAATCTTGAATAGAATACGGCTTATGAACGAAAGAACGAAAGTTCAGGTAAGATCCCAAATGGGATGAGCGGGGAAGACGGGACAGACGAAGAATAGTGCTGGAGAGGAGTGTTCTTAGTCGTAGAAATAGAGCCAGGGCTTAACCCAGCAACAAAGGCGATCGTGGGACAGATATTGAGAAGAGAAATTCAGGCTCTTCTGTTGGGACTCCGGTGGGGTGAGCTGGGAGGAAGGGACATGCGACGTTTAGAGCTAGAGAGGAGTGTAGAACTGAGCCATGACTTAACCCAATAGCTAAGGCGAACGTGGGTCAGAGAATGGTACCTGTCAGAAAAGGTACCTGTCATAGAATCCAAGGTTATTTGTAAATAGGGTTAGGAGCAGGATCATGGAAGGAGTAGAAAAGGTTGTGTTGGTTCGTGGGTCTGCGAATGTCTTCGTCAAGGAGAGAGGTCCAGTAGTCATGTCGTGTCTCAAGTTTGTCTGTCTGTCTGTCACTGAGCGTCTTCCAGTACAGATTCAGCGCAGGGATGTCTAATTGGGCATGGAGAGACTCGCTTGTGGCGAAGTCCTCCCATCTGACATCAAGCACCCAGCGCAGCGCCTTGTTCTGGACACTCTGCAGTTTAAGTAAGTTTGTTTTTGCTGCCAGAGAGAGGCAAGCAAAGAATTCCCAAGTATTAAGATTCCAAGAAGTTGCATTGTCTGACAGGATTGTAGATGAAGGGTTCACAGAACCGACATGTTGTGTCTAATTTATCAAAGTGTCGGTTCTGTGAACCATTCATCTACTATCCTGTCAGCCACAGCACCTTCTTGGGATCTTAATACTTGGGAATTCTTCGCTTGCCTAACCCTTGGGCACGACCTACTTCCACATTGGGCAAATGTGACACCACCTATGACTGCTGCACCTCTCCTGCCTACGGTTTATAAGCTCCTTCTCCGCTCATAAGCCGTATTCTATTCAAGATTGATGGACTGACCACATCGACTCAAGGTTGAGGGACTGATTACCTCATTCCCCTCCTGTTCTTCAAGCTTCTCCTGTGTATGGACTGATGAAGCCACTGTGTGGTGAAACGTTTCCTTAATAAAGATACCAAAGAGTTGCACATGTGTCTAATTTATCAACGAGCAGCAACCTTAAACCAAGACAGCAATGATGAAATTGAGACACATGTGCAACATCTGGGTATCTTTATTGTAGACGTTTCGCCATCCAGTGGCTTTATCAATACAAATTCCAGGACATAACTTGAAGACAGGAGAACTATGTACAGAAGATGAGGTAACCAGTCCCTCAACCTAGCAGTAGGTGCGAAGAGCACCGATGAGCCTATTCCTAGTTTAAAGTCCTAACAGCTCCCTCCACTGCAGTTGCCAGTGCCCCCACCCCAGACCTAGATAAGTGAACCCCATCCCTGGCATACATGTCATTTCGGCCATAGAAGAGGTCCCAGTTGTCAATGAATGTTACCGCATTTTCCTTACAGTATTTGTCCAGCCAGCAATTGACACCAATTGCCCTGGACAACAATTCATTTCCAACTTCTCTCCTTGGCAAAATACCACATATGACAGGGTTCTCACCCTTCCTTCTAATTATTTCTATTGCTGACCTATACCTGCTAATCAGGTCTTCACTCCTACGTCTGCCAACATCGTTGCCTCCAGCACTGAGACAGATAATAGGATTGCTCCCATTACCTCTCATGATGTCATCCAGACGGCTATCAATATCCTCCATCCCAGCCCCAGGAAAGCAAACCCTCTGTCTCCTACTCTTGTCCTTCAAGCAGAACGCCCTATCCATATACCTAACTTGGCTATCCCCAATAACAACAATATTCTTACCTTCCTTGGTGTCGTTCGTCGTGACGTTCCCAGTAGTCGACTCACATTCGTCGGGTAGCACGGAGAATGCATTAGATGTTTCCACAACAATTTCCACAGAAGTCTCTTTCTTCTTCATCGTTTCTACCTTTCCATTCGTCTTCTTGATCGTCAACTTCGTTCCATGCTGTCCAGCCACTTACCAGTTTCCCTTCTTGACCTGAGGAGTCAAAACAGGAGGACTTCTACGAATCTTCTTGTTTTCCTCGGTCAGTCGCCGAATCTCCATCTTTGGCATCCTCAATTCTTTCTTAAGCTGTTGGTAAAGTTGCTTGATGGAGGGCATCTTGATTCAGTCCGTAGAGAGCACACTCGACACGTCCTCCAGGAACTTTGTCAAGCTGATAAGAGGAACCTGAACTTGTTCGTTCGTTCGTTCCTATGCTGCATTTCCTACAAGAGTGATGGACTGAACACATCGATTCCAGGTTGAGGGACAGATTACCTCAAACTTCTCTCCTTACCCATTTCTACTTTGTATTGGACTGATGAAGCCACTGTGTGGCGAAGCGTTTCTTCAGTAAAGATTCCCATGTGTTGCAGACGTGTCTCAATTCTTCAACTTGTCTGTTTTCTAAACCATTTATTACAATACCCATCTTCCACTCATACACTTTGATCAAGTCTCCCCTCATTCCTCGCCTAACAAGTGAATGTAATTTAAGTCTTCGATCTTTCTTCATAAGGAAGATTTCTGATGCTTTGTATTAATTTGGTCATTCTACGCTGAATGTTTTCTAACGAATTTATGTCCATTCTGTAATATGGAGACCAGAATTGAGCTGCATAATCTAGGTGAGGCCTTACTAATGATGTATAAAGCTGCAGTATGACCTCTGGACTTATGTTGCTTACACTTCTTGATATAAATCCCAGTAATCTATTTGCCTTATTACGTACGATTAGGCATTGCTGTCTTGGTTTAAGGTTGCTGCTCACCATAACCCCCAAGTCCTTTTCGCAATCTGTATGGTTAAGTTCTACATCATTTAACTTATAAGTGCTAGGGTTATGGACACTCCCGAGCTTCAGCCCCTTGCATTTATCTACATTGAACTGCATCTGCCACTTTGCTGACCAGGTATTAGGTTTGTCTAAATCCTCCTGAAGCTCCCTGATATCTACGTTTGAATCAATTATCCTACCTATCTCTGCGTCATCGGCGAATTTGCTCATTTCACTAGTAATTCCCTCATCAAGATCATTGATATATATTATAAACAACAACGGGCCCAAGACTGATCCCTGTGGAACGCCACTTGTTACTGATCCCCACTCTGATTTAACCCCATTTATGGACACACACTGCTTCCTGTCTGTGAGATATGACTCGATCCACTAGAGCACTTACCCCCCAATGCCATGAGCTGCCACTTTCCTTAACAGTCTTTGGTGCGTAACTCTATGAAAAGCCTTACTAAAATCTAAGTAAATAATATAAAATTCTTTATCGTGATCAACAGTCTCAAAAGCTTTACTACAAAAAGTTAATAAATTAGTTAAACAAGAACGGCCTCTCGTGAATCCATGCTGGGTATCATTTATCAAGCTATGCTTATCGAGATGGCTTCTTATAATCTCAGCTGTAATTGACTCTAGTAATTTGCCTACATTTGAGGTAAGGCTTATTGTGCGGTAATTTGACGGTAACGACTTGTCCCCTGTTTTAAAAATAGGAATTACATTAGCCATTTTCCACATATCAGGCACTACACCTGTTTGAAGAGATAAATTAAAAATATTAGTTAATGGTTCACAGAGTTCCATTTTGCATTCTTTAAGAACCCTTGAAAAAAGTTCATCAGGACCCTGTGATTTATTTTGCTTCAGTCGGACTATCTGCTTCACAACCCGCCATAAAAATTAATTACTGGAATATTGTTAGTGTCTTCCTGTGTAAAAACCGAGAGAAAATAATTATTTAAAATCGAGCACATTTCATTCTCTTTGTCAGTAAGATGCCCATAGTTATTTTTAAGGGGACCTATCTTATCTCTAACTTTTGTTCTATAGATCTGGAAAAAACTTTTTGGGTTAGTTTTCGAATCCCTAGCAACTTTAATTTCAAAGTCCCTTTTAGCTTTTCTTATTCCCTTTTTAATGTCCTTCTTAATGTCAATGCACTGATTCATAAGATGACTCTCACCTCTTTTGAAACGCCTATAAATTCCTTTCTTATGCTCTAGTAGATATTTCAGCCTATTATTCATCCATTTTGGGTCATTTCTGTTTGATCTAATTTCTTTTTACGGGATAAACGTTCTTTGAGCAACATGTATAGTGTTCAGAAAACTGTCATATTGATAGCTCTCTTCGTTACCCCAGTCAACAGAAGATAAGTGTATTCTAAGCCCATCGTAATCTGCTGAGCTAATATCTGGGACTGTTACTGAGTTATCCCTACTATCATACTTCCATTCAGTGCTAAATGTAATTGATTTGTGTTCGCTAGCACCGAGTTTAGACTTTTTTAACCTAAGGTGTATGTATGTATAATGTTCGCCCCATAAGTTTCGTGGCTCTGGCAGCCACGAGTTTGGTCTGTCGTAGGCTGATTGGGACAGTAATCCCAACATGTGGATAGTCTGTTGCTGCCTTGGCTGCATCATCTGCCGCCTCATTTCCCCGGATGCCAGCATGGCTGGGGATCCAGTTCAATGTCGATCTATTACCCTGAACTTCTAAGGCTGTCATTATGCTCAGGATCGATGTGATGAGGTGAACATTGTCCTGTGGTTGAGGATGGGAGAGGGCATTGATTGCAGAGGTGGAATCAACATGTATGACAGGTCGGAGTCGATGTCGTAGGGCATGTGACAATGCCTGCTGAATCGCCACCAGCTCAGCTTGAAGGATCGTGCAGTGGTCAGGAAGTCGCCAGCCTTGTGTGTGACCATTGTGGTACAGTCCAGCTGCTGCTCTCTTCCTGTCAGGGTCGACAGAACCATCTGTGAAATACACTGCACATGTGCCTCCCTCTGTCAGTGCCATGCTTGTCTCAGCATGATTGCTGAGGGTGTCTTGACTGCAGAGACACTTAGAGATGGGTAGCTGCATGATGAAAACATCGGCTGGATCTGGGCGCCAGGGAGGTGGTGGATGGTATCCAGCAACAGGAAGGTCACAACTCTTCTCACAGAGCAGCTGTACAGGCAGCAGCTTCCGCCCAGCAGCACAAAACGAACGAATCCAGGAGTAGTCCGTGAAGAGTGTGGGATCTTGTGACATGGTTGTTAATATCCGTCTCCTTAGTGGGGTACCTTGCTGCCGGTGCAGAATCGTGGCCACTTTGCAGGCGTTTATGTATCTTACTCTGTCAGCCAAGGAAGGAAGCCGGGCCTCAGATCTGAGACATACTGTGTTGGTCCAGATGGGGGCACCAAGCATAGTTCTTATCGCCTGGTTTTGTACGACCTCCACCCTTTGCCTGCTCTGCGGGAAGAGATGAGCTTAAGCCGGTGCACCGTAGTCAATGAGCGATTGTATAGCTTGTATATAGTACAAGCGAAGTACATCTTTGCTTGCCCCTGCACGGTGCCTCGTCATGGCTCTCATGGCGTTGAGTCTGAGTAGAGCACGTGACCTGACATACTCGGCCTGTTTCTGAAAGGTCAGCTTTTTATCAATGTAGATTCCCAAGTACAGGTAGGAGCCTCTGCACTCAAGTTCTATATCCTGAATACGTAATCTATTCACAGGATCTGGTCCCTTGAACATCATTGCAAGAGATTTCTTGGCCGAGATCTTGAGGCCTAGTTCCTTGCAAGACTGCGTAATTAGGTCCAAAGCTCTCTCAGCCTGTCGTTCTAAATTGCCTTTCCCATTCACTACTAGTGCAAGATCATCAGCATAGCTGAGGAGCTGTGTACCACTATGAAAGGGAAGGCTCACAAGTTCCTACATAAGGATGTTAAACAGGGTAGGACTGAGCACACCTCCTTGTGGCGTACCGTTTTCCAGGGTTTTAAAGGAAGAGTAGTGTCCCTGAAAGCTGACACAGACCTGCCTGCCCCTAAGGTAGGACTCTATCCAGGCCAGGAGGCGTCCTTTGATTCCCTTCCGAGCTAGTATTGCCAGAATTGCTGTGGGGCTGGCTAGCTCAAATGCCTTCTCAAGGTCGAGGTAAACGACGATACTAGGTTTTTTGTTGCTATCAGCAATCTTGCTTAGTAGAGTGGTTATGCACTCTGCTGTTCCCACTCCTTTGGTGAAGCCAAATATGTGATGATGAGAGGGTCCAAGTTTCCATAGGAGGCGGTTTAACACTATCCTCTCAGCAGTCTTGGCTAAGCAGCTGGTCAGCGATATGGGTCTCATACTGCCTGGGTCCTTGGGCTTTGGAATTGGTACGATTGTAGCTTTCTTCCAAGCTGCTGGGAGTGTCCTGGCCCTCCACGACTTGTTAATGACGTCTAGTATGGCCTCCCATCCACTCTGCCCAGCCCGTGCAATCATGGAGTACGTCACACCATCGATGCCCGGGGCAGTGTCACCTGTGTTCTTAATGGCACGTCGGAATTCCAAGTCCGTGATGTCTACATCAGTCACATCTTCCGACTCGCATGCAGCTTGTATCGTTAGCTGGCGCTGTGGCAGAAGATCCGTCTGTATATTCCGGATGTCCTGTGGGAGCTGAGTGGAGGTTCCCCTGGAAGTGAAAAGCTCCACTAGTTTCTCTGCTTCCTGGGATGGGTTCGGGTGTGCTGGTGGCCTCGGCTTGCTCTTGCCAGTTGCTATGTTGAGCTTGCCCCATATCTCAGATAAGGTGGTGTGATGCCCGAATGTTGAGCACCACTCCAGCCATTTCTCAGTTTTTACTCTGAGAGAGATTTTGCGGGCATGCTGCACAATGGCTCTCAGAGTATTCCTGTTCTCTGCCGTAGGGTTACGCCTGTATAGCTTCCTAAAAGAGTTGATGCGGTGGTTCTGCTCCCGCACCTCGTCGTTGTAGAATCACCAGTCTCTTTTGTGAGTGCGTCCTGTGGACTTCTTTGGAATTGCGCACTCTGCTGCCTGGATGAGAACAGTGATTAGCTCCTGTTCAGCCGTATCACAGTCTTCAGATAGAGAGTATGTGGACCACCAGTTATGAAGATAATCCTGGAACACCTTCCAGTTGGCCCTCTTTACGTCCCATCTAGGAGGCAGCACAACTGTGGGAGGCCTGTTGATGTTGAAGGTGGTGATAACTGCAAAGTGGTCACTGACAAGGTGAGGATGAGTTTCAGATGTGGCTCCTGCTGCGAGTTGTCTTGACCCGAAGGTAAGGTCGAGGCAGCCACCCAACAGGTGTGTGGGGTCTCCATTGTTTAGCAACTTTACCTCTGGAATATCGTGTAGGAGCATTGCTATATGTCTGCCAGCAGCATTGGTTGCTGAGTGAGAGTGCAGAATAGGGTGATGTGAGTTGAAATCTCCACCCACAATAATACACTAGTAATAAGCAGAAAGAGGTAGATATTGAAAAGCCAGTGACACTAGGTGATAAGGACAGTAATAGGTATAGTAGAAAAACAGAAATGAGAAGGAAGGGTAAAGAGAAAAGAGAGCCTTTCAATGTATATTATGCTAATAGCCGTAGTGCTAGGAATAAGATGGATGAGTTGAGATTAGTTGCTAGTGCAGGTAATATTGATGTATTTGCCATAACTGAGACGTTGTTTAATTAAAAAAAGTCGGGACATGCCTGCGGAATGTCACATTCAGGGTTTTAAATTGTTCCAAGTAGATAGAAGTATCGGGAAGTGGGGTGGGGTGGCATTGTATGTCCGAGATCGCTTTAACTGTTGCATAAAAACGGGTATTAAGTCTGAAGTAACACATACAGTCTGTTTGGATAGAATTTTCAGAGGGACATGAAAAATTGATTTTAGGTGTGATATACCGTCCCCCAAACTTAGATAGGGACCAAGGGAGACTACTATGGGAGGAAATGGTTAAGACCGTAAGGCACGATAATGTAGTAATTCTAGGAGACTTTAACTTTAGTCATATTGATTGGAATTTCTTGACTAGAAATTTAGAATCATACGACTTCTTAGAAGTAGTTCAGGATTGTTTTTTGAAGCAGTTTGTGAGAGAACCTACATGGAGAAATAACCTGCTTGACTTAATTCTGGCAAACAAGGAAACCCTTGTTAATAATTTAGAAATTTCAGAGGAACTCGTTGCTAGCGACCACAAATCAATTACATTCAGCATTACATGGAAGTATGATAGTAGGAATAACTCAGTAACAGTCCCAGATTTTCGCTTAGCAGATTACGATGGGCTTAGAGAACACTTATCTGTTGACTGGGGAAACGAAGAGAGCTATCAATATGACAATTTTCTGAACACTGTTCATGCTGCTCAAAGAACGTTTATCCCGTATGAAGAAATTAGATCAAACAGAAATGACCCAAAATGGATGAATAATATGCTGAAATATCTACTAGGTCATAAGAAGGGAATTTATAGGCATATCAAAAGAGGTGAGGGTCATCTTATGAATCAATATATTGACATTAAGAGGGATATTAAAAAGGGGATAAGAAAAGCTTAAAGGGACTAAAAGGGTTCTTAAGGAATGCACGATGGAACTCTGTGAACCATTAACTAATATTTTTAATTTATCTCTTCAAACAGGTGTAGTGTCTGATATGTGGAAGATGCCTAATGTAATTCCTATTTTTAAAACAGGGGACAAGTCGTTTCCGTCAAATTACCGCACAATAAGCCTGATCTCAATTGTAGGCAAATTACTAGAGTCAATTATAGCTGAGATTATAAGAAGCCATCTCGATAAGCATAGCTTGATTAATGATACTCAGCATGGATTCACAAGAGGCCGGTCTTGTCTAACTAATTTATTAACTTTCTTCAGTGAAGCTTTTGAGGCTGTTGATCACGATAAAGAATTTGATATTATTTACTTAGATTTTAGTAAGGCTTTTGATAAGGTTCCGCACCAAAGACTGTTAAAGAAAGTGGCAGCTCATGGCATTGGGGGAAAAGTGCTCTCGTGGATCGAGTCATGGCTCACAGACAGGAAGCAGAGTGTCCATAAATGGGGTTAAATCTTCGTCTAACAAGTGAATGTAATTTAAGGGTCTTCAATCTTTCTTCATAAGGAAGATTTCTAATGCTATGTATTAATTTAGTCATTCTACGCTGAATGTTTTCTAAAGAATTTATGTCTATTCTGTTATATGGAGACCAGAACTGAGCTGCATTCTCTAGGCGAGGCCTTACTAATAATGTATAAAGCTGTAATATAACTGCTGAACTTCTGTTGCTTACTCTTCTTGATATAAATCCCAGTAATCTGTTTGCCTTAATACGTACGTTTAGGCACTGCTGTCTTGGTTTAAGGTTGCTGCTTTTCATAACCCCCAAGTGCTTTGCGCAATCTGTATGGCTAAGTTCTACATTATTTAACTTATAAGTGCTATGGCTATGGATACTCCCGAGCTTCAAAACCTTGCATTTATTTCCATTGAACTGCATCTGCCACTTTTCTGACCAGGTATTAAGTTTGTCTAAATCCACCAGAAGTTCCCTGATTTCTACGTTTGAATCAGTTATCCTACCTATCTTTGTGTCATCGGCGAATTTGCTCATATCACTTGTAATTCCCTCATCAAGATCAGTGATATAGATTATGAACAACAACGGCCCCAAGACTGATCCCTGTGGAATGCCACTTGTTACAGATCCCCACTCGGATTTAACCCCGTTTAAGCGCACTCTCTGCTTCTTGTCTGTGAGCCATGACTCAATCCATGAGAGCACTTTTTCCCTAATACCGTGAGCTGCCACTTTCGTTAACAGTCCTTTTGGTGCGGTACTCTATCCTAAGCCTTACTAAAATCTAAATAAACAATATCAAATGGCCTCTCGTGAATCCATGCTGAGTATCATTAATCAGATTATGCTTATCCAGATGGCTTCTTATGAAATCCATACCACTAACTATTCCTAGTTTAAAGCCCTAACAGTTCCCTCCACTTCAGTTGCCAGTACCCCTACCCCAGGCCTAGATAAGTGAACCCCATCCCTGGCATACATGTCATTTCTGTCATAGAAGAGGTCCCAGTTGTTGATGAATGTTACCGCATTTTCCCTACAGTATTTGTCCAGCCAGCAATTGACACAGTTGCCCTGGACAACCATTCGTTTCCAACTCCTCCTCTTGGCAAAATACCACATATGACAGGGTTTCCACCCTTCTTCCTAATTATTTCTATTGCTTACCTATACCTGCTAATCAGGTCCTCACTCCTACTTCTGCCAACATTGTTGCCTCCTGCACTGAGACAGATAATAGGATTGTTCCCATTATCCTTCATGATATCGTCCAGACGGCTAACAATATCCCCCATCCCAGCCCTAGGAAAACATACCCTGTGCCTCCTCTTCCTGTCCCTAAGACAAAAGGCCCTATCCATAAACTAAAACAATGTTCTTACCTTCACTTTTGGAATTCGAAGTGACGTTCTCGATGGTCTTCGTTTGGGTTTCAAAGGATGACTCACTCACGTCTGCCAATGCTTCCTTGGTGCTCGTTGTGACGTTCCCAGTAGACAACCCACATTCGTCAGGTAGCACCAAAAATGGGTTGGAAGTTTCCACAGTAGTCTTCTGGTTCTTCGTTGTTTCTGACTCTCCAACAGTCTTCTTGATCCTCAGCTTGGTTCCATGTTGCCCAGCCACTGACCAGGTTCCCCTCTTAACCTGAGGACTCACAACAGGAGGATTACTACGAATCCTTATGTTCTCCTCCGTTAATCGCCGTATCTCCAGCTTAGCAACCATAAGCTCCTCTTTTAGCTGCTGGTAGAGTTGCTCAAGAGAGGGCATCATGGTTCAGATTCACAGAGAGCACACAAACAGGTCTTCACAGTCTCTCTGAGACGTTACTTGCATTCTCTCTATGACGATACTTCCACTCTCTCTGTGACGTTACTTGCACTCGCTCTATGGCGTTACTTGAACTCCCTCTATGACTTTACTTGCACTCCATGACGTTACTTGCTCTCTATGATGTTACTTGCACTCTCTGCCTACAACAGATTTGACTGAAAAAGTTACAAATACTTCCCAGTTTACAAAGTTAGTGCAAGGGGATAAAATATAACAAAAATGTGAACAATTCTGAAAACGCATTGATCAGAAAATGAGACGCAGTTAATTATATATGAACATAAATATGCGAGTGTTGAAACGAATTAATAAAAATTATATATGAAATGAGACCTAGCAACTAGGTAATCTATGCTTATTTGAGAATATACTCAATATTTTGAATTACCTGATTGGACTTGGAAATAAACGACAACATTAAGTGATTAACGTACAACTTTCTATAATTCATTACGTTTGTGAGCAGGGAAATTTGTGTGCAGTATAGAAGTATTTATTCACAAGACTGTTTCAGATCACAATATAAAACCTGTTAATTGTGGCAGTAATTAGTTTAAATAAGAGTGTTCCTATGAATTCATTTATTAGCTTTATTTTATTTATTTCTTCAGATATTACTCTAATTCTGGATAGGTGTCGCTGACACTTTCATTATAATAAAGCACCGAAATTATTTGAGAAATATATAATAACATTGTGTTATCACTTGGAGTGTAATTCAAGCAGACTACTGGACCATATTGAACATTACACCATCTATACCTTCTTTATGTTGAATTCGACGTGAGGATGTTAAAAAAGGTATTTTCTTATGTCTACCATTTATTGTAAATGGGAAAAGTTCAGGTTATAATTTTTTTTTATCCTTTTACAATAATTAGTCTACATGAATATCTAATGGTTAGTAATTTATGTAATGCAGTGAGTGCTCCTGTAGGCCTCATCATATTACTCAATAATTATATAAATTAATAACTCTTATTCCTCTGGTCAATACCTCGACCATACTTGACACAGTATAAACAATACCTCGACCATACTTGACACAGTATAAACAATACCTCGACCATGCTTGCCACAGTATAAACAATACCTCGACCATACTTGACACAGTATAAACAATACCTCGACCATACTTGCCACAGTATAAACAATACCTCGACCATGCTTGCAACAGTATAAACAATACCTCGACCATACTTGACACAGTATAAACAATACCTCGACCATGCTTGCCACAGTATAAACAATACCTCGACCATGCTTGCCACAGTATAAACAATACCTCGACCATGCTTGTCACAGTATAAACAATACCTCGACCATGCTTGCCACAGTATAAATACCTCGACCATGCTTGCCACAGTATAAACAATACCTCGACCATACTTGACACAGTATAAATACCTCGATCATGCTTGCCACAGTATAAACAATACCTCGACCATGCTTGCCACAGTATAAACAATACCTCGACCATGCTTACCACAGTATAAACAATACCTCGACCATGCTTGTCACAGTATAAACAATACCTCGACCATGCTTGCCACAGTATAAACAATACCTCGACCATGCTTGCCACAGTATAAACAATACCTCGACCATACTTGACACAGTATAAATACCTCGATCATGCTTGCCACAGTATAAACAATACCTCGATCATGCTTGCCACAGTATAAACAATACCTCGACCATGCTTGCCACAGTATAAACAATACCTCGACCATGCTTGCCACAGTATAAACAATACTTCGACCATGCTTGCCACAGTATAAACAATACCTCGACCATGCTTGCCACAGTATAAACAATACCTCGACCATGCTTGCCACAGTATAAACAATACCTCGACCATACTTGACACAGTATAAACAATACCTCGACCATGCTTGCCACAGTATAAACAATACCTCGACCATGCTTGCCACAGTATAAACAATACCTCGACCATACTTGACACAGTATAAATACCTCGATCATGCTTTCCACAGTATAAACAATACCTCGACCATGCTTGCCACCTTATAAACAATACCTCGACCATACTTGACACAGTATAAACAATACCTCGACCATACTTGACACAGTATAAACAATACCTCGACCATGTTTGACACAGTATAAACAATACCTCGACCATGCTTGCCACCTTCTAAACAATACCTCGACCATGTTTGCCACAGTAAAAATAATACCTCGACCATCTTTCCCACAGTATAAACAATACCTCGACCATTCATACAACATTATAAACAATACCTTGACCATGCTAGCCACATTATAAACAATACCTCGACCATATTTGCCACAGTATAAATAATACCTCGACCATCTTTGCCACGGTATAAACAATACCTCGACCATGCTTGCCACAGTATAAACAATATCTCGTCCATGCTTGCTACAGTATAAACAATGCCTCGTCCATGCTTGCCACAGTATAAACAATACCTCGACCATTCATGCCACAGTATAAACAATACCTCTACCATTCATGCCACAGTATAAACAATACCTCTACCATTCATGCCACAGTATAAACAATACCTCGACCATGCTTGCCACAGTATAAATACCTCGATCATTCTTGACACAGTGTAAACAATACCGCGACCATTCATGCCAGGGAATAAACAATACCTATACCATCCGTTCCACACAATAAACAATACCTCGACCATGTTTGGCACAGTATAAACAATACCTCGATCATGCATGCCACAGTATAAACAATACGCCGACCATGCTTTGGACATTACAAACAATACATCGACCATGTTTGCCACAGTATGAACAATACCTCGACCATTATTGCCACAGTATAAACAATAGCACGACCATGTTTGCTACATTATAAATAATACCTCGACCATGTTTGCCACAGTATAAACAATAACTCGACCATTCATGCCACAGTATAAACAATACCTCGACCATGCTTGCCACAGTATAAATACCTAGATCATGCTTGACACAGTATAAACAATACCGCGACCATGGTTGCCACAGTACAAACAATACCTTGACCATTCATGCCACAGTAAAACAATACCTCGACCATGCTTGCCACAGTATAAACAATACCTCAACCATGCTTGCCACAGTACAAACAATACCCCGACCCTGCTTGCCACAGTATAAACAATACTTCGACCATGTTTGCCACAGTATAAACAATACCTCGACCATGTTTCCCACAGTATAAACAATAGCTCGACCATGGTTGCCACGGTATAAACAATACTTTGACCATACTTGCCAGGGTATATACAATACCTCGACTATGATATGGCCTTGGATGCAATCGAAGAAAATCAGAATGCATATGTAATATACACAGACTTTGAAAAGGCGTTTGACATGTGTGATCATGGCGTAATAGCTCACAAAATACGTGCTAAAGGAATAAATGGCAAAGTGGGGAGATGGATCTTCAACTTCCTAACCAATCGAACACAAAGAATAGTGGTCAACAGAGTTAAATCTGAGGCTGCCATAGTGAAGAGCTCTGTTCCACAAGGCACAGTACTCACCCCCCATCCTGTTCCTCATCCTCATATATGACATAGACAGAGATGTAACCCACAGCACCGTGTCATCCTTTGCAGACGATACTAGGATCTGCATGAGGCTGTCATCTATCGAGGACACGGTTAATCTCCAAGATATAAACAAACTTTTCCAGTGGGCAGCGGAAAACAATATGATGTTCGATAAGGTCAAATTACACCTACTCCGTTATGGAAAGCTGGAGGAGATAATAACTAGAACAGAGTATACTACAAACTCTGGCCATACAATAGAGCGGAAAAATAATGTAAGGGACCTGGGAGTGGTAATGTCTGAAGATCTCACGTTCAAGGATCACAACAGTGACACGATCACAAGTGCAAAGAAAATGATAGGATGGATAATGAGAATGTTCATAACGAGAGATGCCAAGCCAGTGATAATTCTTTTCAAATCACTTGTTCTCTCTAGGCTGGAATACTGCTGTACATTAACATCTTCGTTCAAAGCAGGTGAAATTGCAGATCTAGAGAGTGTTCAGAGAACCTTTACTGCGCGTATAAGGTCTGTCAAGCACCTTAACTACTGGGAACGCTTGGAAGCACTTGATTTGTACTCGTTGGAGTGCAGGAGAAAGAGATATATCATAATCTACACTTAGAAAATCCTGGAAGGAATGGTCCCGAATCTGCACACAGAAATCACTCCCTATGAAAGTAAAAGACTGAACAGGCGATGCAAAATACCCCCAATTAAAAGTAGAGGCGACATTGCTACACTAAGAGAAAACACCATAAGTGTCAGGGGCTCAAGACAGTTCAACAGCCTCCCATCAAGCATTAGGGGAATTACCAATAAACCCCTGGCTGTCTTGAAGAGAGAGCTGGACAGATACCTAAATTCAGTGCCAGATCAGCCGGGCTGCAGTTCGTACGTTGGACTGCGTGCGGCCAGCAGTAACAGCCTGGTTGATCAGGCCCTGGTCCACCGGGAGGCCTGGTCGTGGACTGGGCCCCGGGGGCGTTGATCCCCGGAGTAACCTCCAGGTAGACTCCAGGCAGGTAGACCATGCTTGCCACAGTATAAACAATACCTCGACCATGCTTGCCACAGTATAAACAATACCTCGGCCGTGCTTGCCACAGTATAAACAATACATCGACCATGCTTGCCACAGTATAAACAATACATCGACCATGCTTGCCACAGTATAAACAATACATCGACCATGCTTGCCACAGTATAAACAATACATCGACCATGCTTGCCACAGTATAAACAATACATCGACCATGCTTGCCACAGTATAAACAATACATCGACCATGCTTGCCACAGTATAAACAATACATCGACCATGCTTGCCACAGTATAAACAATACATCGACCATGCTTGCCACAGTATAAACAATACATCGACCATGCTTGCCACAGTATAAACAATACATCGACCATGCTTGCCACGGTATAAACAATACATCGACCATGCTTGCCACAGTATAAACAATACATCGACCATGCTTGCCACAGTATAAACAATGCATCGACCATGCTTGCCACAGTATAAACAATACATCGACCATGCTTGCCTAGGTATAAACAATACATCGACCATGCTTGCCACAGTATAAACAATACATCGACCATGCTTGCCACAGTATAAACAATACATCGACCATGCTTGCCACAGTATAAACAATACATCGACCATGCTTGCCACGGTATAAACAATACATCGACCATGCTTGCCACAGTATAAACAGTACCTCGACCATGCTTGCCACAGTATAAACAGTACCTCGACCATGCTTGCCACAGTATAAACAATACATCGACCATGCTTGCCACAGTATAAACAATACATCGACCATGCTTGCCACAGTATAAACAGTACCTCGACCATGCTTGCCACGGTATAAACAATACTTCGACCGTGCTTGCCTCAATATAAGCAATACTTCGACCTTGTTTGCCACAGTATAAACAATACCTCGACCATCCATGCCACAGTATATACAATACCTCGACTATTCATGCCACAGTATAAACAATACCTCTTCCCTGCTTGCCACAGTATAAACAGTACCTCATCCATGCTTGCCACAGTATAAACAACTCGGCAGGATTACTGAGAGTTAGTTTAACAACAAGTATCGTGGGTATATTGGCATGCCTTGAGCCTTTTTCGTCAATGAACTTTTGTCAGTAATGTGACTGGCTGTCACAACCAGCTAGTGAAGTCAGCAACACACTAAGAGTATACATCAGATACAAAGGAAAAAACTTGATTACACTTTGATATTCATTCTTGAATCATGATGTGATTATGATTTCAACAATGACACAAATTTTTGAAGTGATACTTAAAGCTGAGCAGTTGTGGGAAACCCATAAAGCTGATCAGTTGTGGGAAGAGCCTAAAACTGATAAGTTTTGGGAAGATCCTGAAGCTGATCAGTTGTGGGAAGAGACTAAAACTGATCAGTTGTGGGAAGAGACACATAAGTACAGATAAAACGCCAGAAGATACCACTAAAAACGGTTTACTTATTAAAAGGCTTAATCTCTGCATGTCTCTCTCCACAAAATCAACAGCAACGACCAGACATGTATTTATATTTTGCTGTTGAGTGTCAAGATATATTATTGTAAATAAAAAAAATTACAAAAATTGAAGATACAGTAAGTAAAATATTTATATGTAGAATTATAGAAAAACTTAATGTGTTAATTATGTATCATTTTTTTCAAAGGATTTTTCAAAAGCAATGTGTTAAAAAAATGTTATTTAATACAAGTGATGTTAATAAATATTATACATGTAAATTATAACCAGATTATATCATGTGAGCGTTTTATTACCTTATATAAAGTGAAGGTGAGATATATCAGAGTTTTACGTGAGTGTGATGCTGGTAGTGTGATGCTGGTAGTGTGATGCTGGTAGTGTGATGCTGGTAGTGTGATGCTGGTAGTGTGATGCTGGTAGTGTGATGCTGGTAGTGTGATGCTGGTAGTGTGATGCTGGTAGAGTGCTGCTGGTAGTGTGATGCTGGTAGTGTGATGCTGGTAGTGTGATGCTGGTAGTGTGATGCTGGTAGTGTGATGCTGGTAGAGTGATGCTGGTAGTGTGATGCTCGTAGTGTGATGCTGGTAGAGTGCTGCTGGTAGTGTGATGCTGGTAGTGTGATGCTGGTAGTGTGATGCTGGTAGTGTGATGCTGGTAGTGTGATGCTGGTAGTGTGATGCTGGTAGTGTGATGCTGGTAGTGTGCTGCTGGTAGTGTGATGCTGGTAGTGTGCTGCTGGTAGTGTGATGCTGGTAGTGTGATGCTGGTAGTGTGATGCTGGTAGAGTGATGCTGGTAGTGTGATGCTGGTGGTGTGATGCTGGTAGAGTGCTGCTGGTAGTGTGATGCTGGTAGTGTGATGCTGGTAGTGTGATGCTGGTAGTGTGCTGCTGGTAGAGTGCTGCTGGTAGTGTGATGCTGGTAGTGTGCTGCTGGTAGTGTGATGCTGGTAGAGTGCTGCTGGTAGTGTGATGCTAGTAGTGTGATGCTAGTAGTGTGATGCTGGTAGTGTGATGTTGGTAGCGTGCTGCTGGTAGTGTGATGCTGGTAGTGTGCTGCTGGTAGAGTGCTGCTGGTAGTGTGATGCTGGTAGAGTGCTGCTGGTAGTGTGATGCTGGTAGTGTGCTGCTGGTAGTGTGATGCTGGTAGTGTGCTGCTGGAAGTGATGCTGGTAGAGTGCAGCTGGTAGTGTGATGCTGGTAGTGTGATGCTGGTAGTGTGATGCTGGTAGTGTGATGCTGGTAGTGTGATGCTGGTAGTGTGATGCTGGTAGTGTGATGCTGGTAGTGTGAAGCTGGTAGTGTGATGCTGGTAGTGTGATGCTGGTAGTGTGCTGCTGGTAGTGTGCTGCTGGTAGTGTGATGCTGGTAGTGTGCTGCTGGTAGTATGATGCTGGTAGTGTGATGCTGGTAGTGTGATGCTGGTAGTGTGATGCTGGTAGTGTGATGCTGGTAGTGTGATGCTGGTAGTGTGCTGCTGGTAGAGTGCTGCTGGTAGTGTGCTGCTGGTAGTGTGATGCTGGTAGTGTGCTGCTGGTAGTGTGCTGCTGGTAGTGTGCTGCTGGTAGTGTGATGCTGGTAGTGTGATGCTGGTAGTGTGCTGCTGGTAGTGGGATGCTGGTAGTGTGATGCTGGTAGTGTGATGCTGGTAGTGTGATGCTGGTAGTGTGATGCTGGTAGTGTGATGCTGGTAGTGTGCTGCTGCTAGTGTGATGCTGGTAGTGTGATGCTGGTAGTGTGCTGCTGGTAGTGTGCTGCTGGTAGTGTGATGCTGGTAGTGTGATGCTGGTAGTGTGCTGCTGGTAGAGTGCTGCTGGTAGTGTGATGCTGGTAGTGTGATGCTGGTAGTGTGCTGCTGGTAGAGTGCTGCTGGTAGTGTGATGCTGGTAGTGTGCTGCTGGTAGTGTGATGCTGGTAGAGTGCTGCTGGTAGTGTGATGCTAGTAGTGTGCTGCTGGTAGTGTGATGCTGGTAGTGTGATGCTGGTAGTGTGATGCTGGTAGTGTGATGCTGGTAGTGTGATGCTGGTAGTGTGCTGCTGGTAGAGTGCTGCTGGTAGTGTGCTGCTGGTAGAGTGCTGCTGGTAGTGTGATGCTGGTAGAGTGCTGCTGGTAGTGTGATGCTGGTAGTGTGCTGCTGGTAGTGTGATGCTGGTAGTGTGCTGCTGGAAGTGATGCTGGTAGAGTGCTGCTGGTAGTGTGATGCTGGTAGTGTGATGCTGGTAGTGTGATGCTGGTTGTGTGATGCTGGTAGTGTGAAGCTGGTAGTGTGATGCTGGTAGTGTGATGCTGGTAGTGTGCTGCTGGTAGTGTGATGCTGGTAGTGTGATGCTGTTAGTGTGTGCTGGTAGTGTGATGCTGGTAGTGTGCTGCTGGTAGTGTGCTGCTGGTAGTGTGATGCTGGTAGTGTGCTGCTGGTAGTGTGATGCTGGTAGTTTGATGCTGGTAGTGTGCTGCTGGTAGTGTGCTGCTGGTAGTGTGATGCTGGTAGTGTGAAGCTGGTAGTGTGATGCTGGTAGTGTGATGCTGGTAGTGTGCTGCAGGTAGTGTGATGCTGGTAGTGTGCTGCTGGTAGTGTGATGCTGGTAGTGTGATGCTGGTAGTGTGATGCTGGTAGTGTGATGCTGGTAGTGTGATGCTGGTAGTGTGATGCTGGTAGTGTGCTGCTGGTAGAGTGCTGCTGGTAGTGTGATGCTGGTAGTGTGCTGCTGGTAGTGTGATGCTTGTAGTGTGCTGCTGGTAGTGTGCTGCTGGTAGTGTGATGCTGGTAGTGTGCTGCTGGTAGTGTGATGCTGGTAGTGGAATGCTGGTAGTGTGATGCTGGTAGTGTGATGCTGGTAGTGTGATGCTGGTAGTGTGATGCTGGTAGTGTGCTGCTGCTAGTGTGATGCTGGTAGTGTGATGCTGGTAGTGTGCTGCTGGTAGTGTGCTGCTGGTAGTGTGATGCTGGTAGTGTGATGCTGGTAGTGTGCTGCTGGTAGTGTGCTGCTTGTAGTGTGCTGCTGGTAGTGTGATGCTGGTAGTGTGCTGCTGGTAGTGTGATGCTGGTAGTGTGATGCTGGTAGTGTGCTGCTGGTAGTGTGCTGCTTGTAGTGTGATGCTGGTAGTGTGCTGCTGGTAGAGTGCTGCTGGTAGTGTGATGCTGGTAGTGTGATGCTGGTAGTGTGCTGCTGGTAGAGTGCTGCTGGTAGTGTGATGCTGGTAGTGTGCTGCTGGTAGTGTGATGCTGGTAGAGTGCTGCTGGTAGTGTGATGCTAGTAGTGTGATGCTGGTAGTGTGATGCTGGTAGTATGATGCTGGTAGTGTGATGCTGGTAGTGTGATGCTGGTAGTGTGCTGCTGGTAGTGTGATGCTGGTAGTGTGATGCTGGTAGAGTGCTGCTGGTAGTGTGATGCTGGTAGTGTGCTGCTGGTAGTGTGATGCTGGTAGTGTGCTGCTGGTAGTGTGCTGCTGGTAGTGTGATGCTGGTAGTGTGCTGCTGGTAGTGTGATGCTGGTAGTGTGATGCTGGTAGTGTGATGCTGGTAGTGTGATGCTGGTAGTGTGATGCTGGTAGTGTGATGCTGGTAGTGTGATGCTGGTAGTGTGATGCTGGTAGTGTGCTGCTGCTAGTGTGCTGCTGGTAGTGTGCTGCTGGTAGTGTGCTGCTGGTAGTGTCCTGCTGGTAGTGTGATGCTGGTAGTGTGCTGCTGGTAGAGTGCTGCTGGTAGTGTGATGCTGGTAGTGTGATGCTGGTAGTGTGCTGCTGGTAGTGTGATGCTGGTAGTGTGATGCTGGTAGTGTGTTGCTGGTAGAGTGCTGCTGGTAGTGTGCTGCTGGTAGTGTGATGCTGGTAGTGTGATGCTGGTAGTGTGCTGCTGGTAGAGTGCTGCTGGTAGTGTGATGCTGGTAGTGTGATGCTGGTAGTGTGATGCTGGTAGTGTGATGCTGGTAGAGTGCTGCTGGTAGTGTGATGCTGGTAGTGTGCTGCTGGTAGTGTGATGCTGGTAGTGTGATGCTGGTAGTGTGATGCTGGTAGTGTGATGCTGGTAGTGTGCTGCTGGTAGTGTGATGGTAGTGTGATGCTTGTAGTGTGCTGCTGGCAGTGTGCTGCTGGTAGTATGATGCTGGTAGTGTGATGCTGGTAGTGTGATGCTGGTAGTGTGATGCTGGTAGTGTGCTGCTGGTAGTGTGCTGCTGGTAGTGTGATGCTGTTAGTGTGCTGCTGGTAGCGTGATGCTGGTAGTGTGATGCTGGTAGTGTGCTGCTGGTAGTGTAATGCTGGTAGTGTGATGCTGGTAGTGTGAAGACCTGTTTGCGTGCTCTCTACGAATTGAAGCAAGATGCCCTCCATCGAGCAACTTTACCAACAGCTTAAGGAAGAATTGAGGTTGGCGAATATGGAAATTTGGCGACTGACCGAGGAAAACAAAAAGATTCGTAGTAGTCCTCCTGTTTTGAGTCCTCAGGTAAAGAAGGGAAAGTGGTCAGTGGCTGGACAGCAGGGAAAGAAGTTGACGATCAAGAAGACGAATGGAAAGGTAGAAACGATGAAGGAGAAAGAGACTGCCGTGGAAACTGTTGTGGAAACATCTAATACATTCTCAGTGCTACCCGACGAATGTGAGTCGACTACTGGGAACGTCACGACGAACGACACCAAGGAAGCTACGAATATTGTTGTTGTTGGGGATAGCCAAGTAAGGTATATGGATAGGGCGTTCTGCTTGAAGGAAAGGAGTAGGAGACAGAGAGTTTGCTTTCCTGGGGCTGGGATGGAGGATATTGTTAGCCGTCTGGATGACATCATGAGAGGTAATGGGAGTAATCCTATTATCTGTCTCTGTGCTGGAGGCAACGATGTTGGCAGACGTAGGAGTGAAGACCTGATTAGCAGGTATAGGTCAGCAATAGAAATAATTAGGAGTAAGGGTGGGAACCCTCTCTTATGTGGTATTTTGCCAAGGAGGGGAGTTGGAAATGAATGGTTGTCCAGGGCAATTGGTGTCAATTGCTGGCTGGACAAATACTGTAAGGAAAATGCGGTAACATTCATTGACAACTGGGACCTCTTCTATGGCAGAAATGACATGTATGCCAGGGATGGGGTTCACTTATCTAGGTGTGGGGAGGGAGCACTGGCAACTGCATTGGAGGGAGCAGTTAGGACTTTAAACTAGGAGTAGTTAGTGGTATGGGTTTTGGCAGGAAAACAGTGGAGTCCCAGTGTAGTAATATTACGAGTTCTAGGGGAACTAGTAATAATAAGAACGAGGTAGATATTGAAAAGCCAGGGACCTTGGGTGATAAGGACAGTAATAGGTTTAGTAGAAAAAAAGAAATGAGCAGGAAGGGTAAAGAGAAAGGAGAGTCTTTCAATGTTTATTATGCTATTTGCCGTAGTGCTAGGAATAAGATGGATGAGTTGAGATTAGTTGCTAGTGCAGGTAACATTGATGTATTTGCCTTAACTGAGACGTGGTTTAATTCAAAAAGTCGGGACATGCCTGCGGAATGTCATATTCAGGGTTTTAAATTGTTCCAAGAAGATAGTATTGGGAAGGGGGGTGGGGTGGCATTGTATGTCCGAGATCGCTTGAACTGTTACATAAAAACGGGTATTAAGTCTGAAGTAACACATACAGAGTCTGTTTGGATAGAATTTTCAGAGGGGCATGAAAAACTGATTTTAGGAGTGATATACCGTCCCCCAAACTTAGATAGGGACCAAGGGAAACTACTGTGGGAGGAAATTGTTAAGGCCACAAGGCACGATAATGTAGTAATTCTAGGAGACTTTGACTTTAGTCATGTTGATTGGAATTTCTTGACTGGGAATTTAGAATCATACGACTTCTTAGAAGTATTTCAGGATTGTTTTTTGAAGCAGTTTGTGACAGAACCTACAAGGGGAAATAACCTGCTTGACTTAGTTATGGCAAACAATGAATCCCTTGTTAATTATTTAGAAATTTCAGAGGAACTGGGTGCTAGCGACCACAAATCAATTACATTTAGCATTGAATGGAAGTACGATAGCAGCGATAACTCAGTAACCGTCCCAGATTTTCGCTTAGCAGATTACGATGGGCTTAGAGAACACTTATCATCTGTTGACTGGGGTAACGAAGAGAGCTATCAATATGACAGTTTTCTGAACACTATACATGCTGCTCAAAGAGCGTTTATCCCATATAAAGAAATTAGATCAAATAGAAATGACCCAAAATGGATGAATAATAGGCTCAAATATCTACTAGAGCATAAGAAAGGAATTTATAGGCGTATCAAAAGAGGTGAGGGTCATCTTATGAATCAGTATATTGACATTAAGAGGGACATTAAAAAGGGGATAAGAAAAGCTAAAAGGGACTATGAAATTAAAGTTGCTAGGGATTCTAAAACTAACCCAAAAAGTTTTTTCCAGGTCTATAGAACAAAAGTTAGAGATAAGATAGGTCCCCTTAAACTATTGGCACCTTAAACTATTGGCACCTTACTGACAAAGAGAATGAAATGTGCTTGATTTTAAATAATTATTTTCTCTCGGTTTTTACACAGGAAGACACTAACAATATTCCAGTAATTAATTTTTACAGTGGGCTAGAAGAAGATAAATTATGTAACATCACAGTCACTAGTGAGATGCTTGTGAAGCAGATAGACAGACTGAAGCAAAATAAGTCGCCGGGCCATGATGAGGTTTTTTCAAGGGTTCTTAAGGAATGCAAAATGGAACTCTGTGAACCATTAACTAATATTTTTAATTTATCTCTTCAAACAGGTGTAGTGTCTGATATGTGGAAGATGGCTAATGTAATTCCTATTTTTAAAACAGGGGATAAGTCGTTACCGTCAAATTACCGCCCAATAAGCCTGACCTCAATTGTAGTCAAATTACTAGAGTCAATTATAGCTGAGATTATAAGAAGCCATCTCGATAAGCATAGCTTGATTAATGATACTCAGCATGGATTCACAAGAGGCCGGTCTTGTCTAACTAATTTATTAACTTTCTTCAGTAAAGCTTTTGAGGCTGTTGACCACAATAAAGAATTTGATATTATTTACTTAGATTTTAGTAAGGCATTTGATAGAGTTCCGCACCAAAGACTGTTGAAGAAAGTAGCAGCTCATGGCATTGGGGGAAAAGTGCTCTCGTGGATCGAGTCATGGCTCACTGACAGGAAGCAGAGAGTGTCCATAAATAGGGTTAAGTCCGAGTGGGGATCTGTAACAAGTGGCGTTCCACAGGGATCAGTCTTGGGCCCGTTGTTGTTTATAATATATATCAATGATCTTGATGAGGGAATTACTAGTGATATGAGCAAATTCGCCGATGACACAAAGATAGGTAGGATAATTGATTCAAACGTAGATGTTATGGAACTTCAGGAGGATTTAAACAAACTCTATTCTTGGTGAGAAAAGTGGCAGATGCAGTTCAATGCAGATAAATGCAAGGTTCTGAAGCTTGGGAGTGCCCATAACCCTAGTACTTATAAGATAAATGATGTAGAACTTAGCCATACAGATTGCGAAAAGGACTTGGGGGTTATGGTGAGCAGCAACCTTAAACCAAGACAGCAATGCCTAAGCGTACGTAATAAGGCAAATAGATTACTGGGATTTATGTCAAGAAGTGTAAGCAACAGAAGTCCAGAGGTCATACTGCAGCTTTATACATCATTAGTAAGGCCTCACCTAGATTATGCAGCTCAGTTCTGGTCTCCGTATTACAAAATGGACATAAATTCGTTAGAAAACATTCAGCGTAGGATGACTAAATTAATACATAGCATTAGAAATCTTCCTTATGAAGAAAGATTGAAGACTCTTAAGTTACATTCACTTGTTAGACGAAGAATGAGGGGAGACCTGATCGAAGTGTATAAGTGGAACATAGGTATTAATAAAGGGGATATTAATAAGGTCTTGAGGATGTCTCTCCAAGAGAGAACCCGCAGTAATGGATTTAAATTAGATAACTTTAGATTTAGAAAGGACATAGGAAAGTATTGGTTTGGAAATAGGGTAGTTGATGAGTGGAACAGTCTACCTAGTTGGGTTATTGAGGCTGGGACTTTGGGTAGTTTCAAATCTAGGTTGGATAAGTACATGAGTGGGAGGGGTTGGATTTGAGTGGGACTTTCACATCAGAGCTTATTTCTTGGGTGGCATTGAAAATTGGGTTGGGCAAATGTTTTATTAGTGGGATGAATTGTAAAGGACCTGCCTAGTATGAGCCAGCAGGCCTCCAGCAGCGTTCCTCCTTTCTTATGTTCTTATGTTCTCATGATGCTGGTAGTGTGATGCTGGTAGTGTGATGCTGGTAGTGTGATGCTGGTAGTGTGATGCTGGTAGTGTGCTGCTGGTAGTGTGCTGCTGGTAGTTTGCTGTTGGTAGTGTGATGCTGGTAGTGTGAATCTGGTAGTGTGATGCTGGTAGTGTGATGCTGGTATTGTGATGCTGGTAGTGTGATGCTGGTAGTGTGCTGCTGGTAGTGTGCTGCTGGTAGTGTGCTGCTGGTAGTGTGATGCTGGTAGTGTGATGCTGGTAGTGTGATGCTGGTAGTGTGATGCTGGTAAAGTGCTGCTGCTTGTGTGATGCTGGTAGTGTGATGCTGGTAGTGTGATGCTGGTAGTGTGCTGCTGGTAGTGTGCTGCTGGTAGTTTGCTGTTGGTAGTGTGATGCTGGTAGTGTGAATCTGGTAGTGTGATGCTGGTAGTGTGATGCTGGTATTGTGATGCTGGTAGTGTGATGCTGGTAGTGTGCTGCTGGTAGTGTGCTGCTGGTAGTGTGATGCTGGTAGTGTGATGCTGGTAGTGTGATGCTGGTAGTGTGATGCTGGTAAAGTGCTGCTGCTTGTGTGATGCTGGTATTGTGATGCTGGTAGTGTGATGCTGGTAGTGTGCTGCTGGTAGTGTGCTGCTGGTAGTGTGCTGCTGGTAGTGTGCTGCTGGTAGTGTGATGCTGGTAGTGTGATGCTGGTAGTATGATGCTGGTAGTGTGATGCTGGTAGTGTGATGCTGGTAGTGTGATGCTGGTAGTGTGATGCTGGTAGTCAATGTTGCATCAGTGTGCTGCCGGTACTCAGTGTTGCGTCAGTGTGCTGTCGGTACTCAATGTTGCGTCAGTGTGCTGCTGGTACTCAGTGTTGCGTCAGTGTTCTGCCGGTACTCAGTACTGCGTCAGTGTGTTGCCGGTACTCAGTGTTGTGTCAGTGTGCTGCCGGTACTCAATGTTGCGTCAGTGTGCTGACGGTACTCAATGTTGCATCAGTGTGCCGCTGGTACTCAGTGTTGCATCAGTGTGCTACCGGTACTCAATGTTGCGTCAGTGTGCTGACGGTACTCAATGTTGCGTCAGTGTGCTGACGGTACTAAATGTTGCATCAGTGTGCCGCTGGTACTCAGTGTTGCATCAGTGTGCTACCGGTACTCAATGTTGCGTCAGTGTGCTGACGGTACTCAATGTTGCGTCAGTGTGCTGACGGTACTCAGTGTTGCATCAGTGTGCTGCCGGTACTCAATGTTGCGTCAGTGTGCTGACGGTACTCAATGTTGCGTCAGTGTGCTGCCGGTACTCAATGTTGCGTCAGTGTGCTGACGGTACTCAGTGTTGCATCAGTGTGCTGCCGGTACTCAATGTTGCGTCAGTGTGCTGACGGTACTCAATGTTGCATCAGTGTGCCGCTGGTACTCAGTGTTGCATCAGTGTGCTACCGGTACTCAATGTTGCGTCAGTGTGCTGACGGTACTCAATGTTGCGTCAGTGTGCTGCCGGTACTCAATGTTGCGTCAGTGTGCTGCCGGTACTCAATGTTGCGTCAGTGTGCTGACGGTACTCAATGTTGCGTCAGTGTGCTGACGGTACTCAGTGTTGCATCAGTGTGCTGCCGGTACTCAATGTTGCGTCAGTGTGCTGACGGTACTCAATGTTGCGTCAGTGTGCTGACGGTACTCAATGTTGCGTCAGTGTGCTGCCGGTACTCAATGTTGCATCAGTGTGCTGCCGGTACTCAATGTTGCATCAGTGTGCTGAATTTCTAACCATTTCTTGAGAGCTGTTTGATCCCTACGGGTCGAAACCCGTAAGGGTCGTTTATATTTTTGCCACTTTAATGGTCGTGTCATCAACGTCCTTAGCATGTTGATGAGAAGGCAGTTTAATTATACCTATAAAAAATTGCATGCAAGAGATTCACCGTTATTTAAGCACATATAATATGGGTAAGGTGTAACTAAGACAATTTTTACTCAACAAATTCAGTTACACCTCTGAGGCAGGTGGGACTTAACGTCACAATAGGTCACTGAACTGTGACTCCTCAGATGCCCCGACTCCTCAACCACACTCACACCAATAACCAATAACTCTGGTAAAATTGAATTAATGACTCTATGAAATGTCTGTGACTTCATTGAGCACGTGGTAGTATCTGTTACACTTGATATTAACCTTTGCTCACCAGTGTGACAGTGACAGGTGTGACCTCTGCTCACCGGTGTGACAGTGGCAGGTGTGACCTCTGCTTACCAGTGTGACAGTTGCACGTGTGACCTCTGCTCACCAGTGTGAGAGTGGCAGGTGTGACCTCCGCTCACCGGTGTGGCAGTGACATGTGTGACATCTGCTCACCAGTGTGACAGTGACCTTTGTGACCTCTGCTTACCAGTGTGACAGTGACAGGTGTGACCTCTGCTCACTAGTGTGACAGTGACAGGTGTGACCTCTGCTCACTAGTGTGACAGTGGTGAGCAGAGATCTTCAGTGTTAGTGTAGCTTCAGTGCACTTAGAGTGTAAATTATGTTAGGCAGGTTGGGTAGTACTTCGATCGTGGCCGTCATGGGTAGGACAAGTATCCAATTGTTTATTGGCTTGTAAAGCGCTGAGGGAATCTGAAGTGATCACAAATGTCGAAGGCGACTTATTGTAATATGAAGAAGCGCTATGAGGCTGGCATACAACTCGGCAGCAAAATTACTAGCTGAATCTAACAAATGACCTCGGACAACATCTTCAGGGAATACTGCTGCGAACCCAACACCGTCAGAAGATTTAGAACCATCTGTATAAACAGCGGTGGCATGAGCATGTGACCGGAAGTGATCGAAAAAAGAGAGCGCGAAGCAGTCATAGGCAAGAGAGCTTTGGCGGACGGAAGTAGGCGAGAATAGACACGAACAGTCGGAACTTCCCAAGGGAGAAGGGAAAAAGGAGATGCTGAATGAACATACAAGGGAGACAACTAGAGACTGGGTGGGTCATTGGGCTAATCTGGGGGGGATGCATGGACCTGCTCCGCATGGGTCAGTAGGCCTGTTGCAGTGCTCCTTCTTTCTTATGTTCTAAAGTCCGGAGTGAGTGAAGACGAAGAGAAAACGGTCGGAGTAGGCAGGGGCACCAAAGAAATAATAGGCTTCTACTGGTGTCTGAGACCAACCTATACGTAGAAGAAGCATGAAGGTCACGAGCGCGGACAAAGTAACGAAGACAATGAGCATCACGACGAACAGCTAGGGAAGGAACATTCGCCTCAGCATAGAAACTTTCAACAGGGGATGAACTAAAGGCACCAAGGCATAAACGTAAACCTTGATGATGAAGGGGAACTAACTTAGAAAGAGTTGTAGGAGAAGACGCAGAATAGACTTGGTCGCCATAATCCAGCTTGGACAAGACTAGGGTGGAATGTAAACGGAGGAGAGTTCGGCGATCTACTCCCCATGAACGATGTTTAAGAATTTTAAGGAGATTCATCCGACCATGGCAAGCTGCCTTAAAGAAGAAATGCGAGGTTTTCATGACAGCCGGCGATCGAAGAGAAGGCCAAGAAACTTGACCGTATCACGTTCTGTAATACGTGAGCCATGTAAATACAGTGGAATATCTGGGATAAGAGGACATCTAGTGAAGCTAATGAAACGGGTTTTCGAACTAGAAAATTTAAAACCATGAGAAGTGGTCCAATGGGAAACTCGGTCAATCGCATCCTGAAAGGAGGCTCCTACTAGGAGACAGTCAGCGCCTGCATAAGCTATAGTGAAGTTATCCACATAAAGTGGCAACCAAATATGCGATGGAAGAATGGAAAGTAGGTCATTTATAGCTAAGAGATAAAGGGTAGTGCTAAGGACACAACCTTGTGGGACTCCCTCGGCTTGAACAAAGTCAAAGTCGAAAATGTCTGTCAGTTAAGAAAGCAGCAAGGAAGGTTGGTAGATTACCGTGGAGGCCTCAGGAGTGCGCTTGGGCTAACATGTTATACCTCCAAGTGGTGTCATATGCCTTCTCAATATAAAAAAAAAAGACTACTAGGACGGAGTGTTTGTTAGCAAAGGCATTTTGCATATACATATCTAAGTGGAGCAAAGTAGAGCGACCCTTGTGAAAGCCATATTGGTGTGGGGAAAGACTATTGTGAGTCAAAAAGAACCATATCAGACGTCTATTCACCAATCGTTCCATCACCTTGCAGACTACACTTGTCAGGGTAATGGGACGATAGTGAGAGGTATCAAGCCCCGAGGTGCCTGGTTTGCGAAACGGTAGTACAGTGGCAGATTTCTATTGTTGAGGGAGAACCCCTCGTGCCCAAATAAGATTGAAAAAACGTAAAAGGACTGTAAGGGCAGTAGAATGCAGATGTTGTTGCACAATGACATGAATATCATCAGGTCCAGCTGCTGATGACCGGCAAGCGGAAAGTGTGGACTCTAGCTCTAGGAGAGTGAAAGGTATGTTATGCAGCTCCATTCCATCAGAGGGGAAATCCAAGGGCAATTGCTCCTTAGATGCCAGAAATGAGGAACAAAGGTGAAGCCCTTTTGAGAAATAGACAAGATAGTTTCCGATTTCTGTGGCAACTTCAAGAGGTTCCGCAACACTAAGACCAGCAACCCACTAAAACGGGAGTTGGGTCCGGAGTGTACTTGCCACACAACTTCCGTACCTTCCAAACCGCACACATAGGGGAAGAAGAGGTAATGGTAGACACATAGTCTTGCCAACAAATGTGTTTAACATTGCGTGTGACGTGGCGAGCAATTACCCTTGCCTGCTTCAAATCAAAAAGACGATCTGAGTTCGGATTATATCGATAATGCACTGCACGGGTGTTACACCCTTTTGTTCATTTTAAGTATACTGTTTCTACTTGTTATTATCACAATGATATTCTTTTACATGTTATTTTTGCTATTTCACTTAATATTATATTCAGGAGTAATTACATTGGTAGCTAAAATGGATTTACTCGACTTTATAATATTATCTGGTCGTATTACTTAGCTTTGTATATAGGTAGGTTGCTTAATTAGTCTCAACTGCTGGTGTGACCTGGCCAAACACCAGTAAGTGATTTGAGCTGCTCAACCCCTGCTCCGACCGAGTCAAAGTGGGCTGGTAAAGCCTCACTGAGTTCAGTTCATACCTTCCTCTGGACCAGGAAGGGTCTCGGGAAGTGACCACCTCTAAACCAACATTCGCCTCCGTAGAAAATACCAGGAATTTTCTGAAACTCATTGTTAAGACATATCTCGGTTGGAGAAGGTGGTTGGGAAGCTCTTAGAGAAAGTGAAGTCAAGTGATCAAGCCTCTGTGGTGTAGAGGGCTTATTGCAGAGTGAACCCTATGGAAGAGCTCTATCAATGTGGTGTTCAAGATTTTACAGCAATGCCAGTGCCTGTACATATGCTGATATTTCCTGACTCATTCAGAGCCATTTGTAAATACATATCCTAGTACTGTGATGTTTTAATAAGTGTTCTAATCATAGTGCAAAATATGAGAAAGTGGATTTAAGTGGTTTTGGTTATTAATAAATTAAATGGAATCCAAGGAAATTCCTTTTTCTCCATGGATGAAGACCCCTAGACGTGTTAAGTTTGTTAGCTTGTTACGGAAAGCACTGTAACCCAGGGACCAACTATGTTTGAAACAAAGTGGGGGGCCTGTCTGGGAGCTGTTCTCTGATCCAAGGTGCTGGAGGAAATATCAGCCCTAGGAAGTAAGTGCCAATCCCATGAAAGTGAGCTGCTGTTCAGGTACCCATAAAATTAACTATGGAGGCTCAAATGCAACAGTTAATATGTGCTGGCAAATTGCCGTACACCTAGGAGTGAAGTATAACAAATATTACACCGCCGAGACCACTTGATCTATTTTGAGAAACATGCTGTTTCTGGAACAAGGAGAGGTGGATGACATTGACGATACTGATGAGGCAAGTCTAATATCTCAGTTTGAAGACTTGGACTGACCACTTGGAGCAGAAGGACTTGATCTTGGTGGCCTTCCAACTTCCCTACCCTCTGGTGATGTGGCTGAGCCAGAATCAAAGGGAGCTGCTGGTGAGCTGACATCCCTGGGAGAGGTGCCTGAAATTGGGGCGTCTAATCAATCAGTTTCCGACCCTGGTTCACTAGAAGCACCCGGCGCAGGTGCTCGACCCAAGGAAAGACGGGAAAACTTGTATCCCCCAACTCCTCCACTACCGTCTGGGCCCATATCACAGAGCCAGTTCGAAAGAATGGAGCGCCTTATTATTTTACAAACGGCCCAAATAGAAGCTCAAAGGAAGCTGAATGCAGAAGAGTTCGAGAGGGACACCATACTCTACAAACGTCAGCGGCAAAGGGAAGGAGTTGTCAGGCCCGAGGCCCCCAGAAATCCTTTCAACATTCATAAAGCAGCATCTTTGGTGCTCAAGTTTTGCGAGCCTGATCTGGACACATACTTCGATACGTTTGAAAATCAGGCTCGACCTATGCAGCGGCCCCGAAAATTCTGGGCTGTCTTGTTGCATACGACGCTGACTGGTAAAGCTCGAGAATGTACCATGGCTTTGCCTTACGAAAAGTACATACAATATGACTCCGTCAAAAAGGTCATAATGGAGACCTATGATCTACTCCCTTTGAGCTACCAGCAAGCCTTCCATACTCTGCAAAGGTTACCAGGGCAAACTTGGGTGGACTTCGCCAGGCAGAAGATAGCTTTCGAGAGGTGGCAAAGAGCCTCACAAAGCAACACCGTAAGCAGCCTAACCCATTTAATACTACAAGAGGACTTCTATAATTTTATATCTGGGGATTTGCGGAAGTTCCTGATCGACCGTCCAACACCTGATGTGATAGAGACCGCTGCACTGGCCGATCGCTACGAGATCTCCAGCCAGCTGATCCATGATAGAACATCCAGAGAGGAAGCAGTAAAATTGGGCTAGAAGGTTCGACCAGTTAAGTCAAGAAGAGAACCTCGCCAAAAGTTTCCTTAAGCAGTGACCTCTCGAACCCTGGATAAGCCATGCAATGGTGACCGGTTTCAACCACGACAGGACCGGGAGGTGTATAAAGCCAGGAAGAACTTGTCCTGTTCATATTGCCAAGAGGAAGGTCATGTGAGAAACCAATGTTATCAGCTGGAAAGGGAGAGGAAAAATAAGTATCGAGAAGGTGCTTCTATGCAGATGGTGTCTTCAGTAGCCCACACGCAGGGGTGTCTACAGACGGATCTAGAGCCGGCAGGGCCGAAGACCGCTTCACCGAGATGACCAGAGACAAGGGCCATTTCAGGGCAAGAAATTGAAAAGGCAATGAGCCCATATTTTTCAGAAGGAAAAGCTGGTATTGACGAGTGTCAAGCGGTACCTGTTAAAACCTATAGGGATACGGGGAGTTACCTGACATTGTTAAAAAAGGGAATCTTCTCTTTATCTGACCGCACTTATACGGAGATAGATGCACTTCAGGAGGCTTATGGAGGAGCCGTCTCTAGAGTTCCCCTCCATAGGATATACCTAGACCTGGGTTGCTATAAAGGATATGCGACTGTCGGTATATCAGACGAAGGATTTCCTATTAAGTCTGCTGACCTACTGATAGGAAATGACCTAAGCTGCGAAGGAATCAAGAAAGAACCTCTGGTGATAGAGAATACATCGGGAGAGGATTATGTGGTTGAGGCTCATAGGAAGGATCTATGTACTTAATTCAGTGGTGACCTGTACTTAACTCAATCGTGACCTGTATTTAACTCTGGGAAGAAGTGTCTTGTGTGCTTCCATGGACTGAACCAAGATGCCCTCCATCAAGCAACTTTACCAGCAGCTTAAGGAAGAATTGAGGGTAGCGAAGATGGAGATACGGCGATTGGCAGAGGAAGAGAGGATTCGTAGTAGTCCTCCTGTTTCGAGTCCTCAGGTCAAGAAGGGATCATGGTCAGTGGCTGGACAGCAGGGGATGAAGTTGATGATCAAGAAGATGAATGGAAAGTCAGAAACGATGAAGAAGAAAGAGACTGCTGTGGAAACTCTTGTGGAAACCTCCAATGCATTCTCGGTGCTACCCGACGAATGTGAGTCGACTACTGGGATCGTCACGACAAACGACAAGGAAGGTAAGAATATTGTTGTTGTTGGGGATAGCCAGGTTAGATACATGGATAGGGCATTCTGCTTGAAGGACAGAAGTAGGAGACAGACGGTTTGCTTTCGTGGGGCTGGGATGGAGGACATTGTCAGCCAGCTTGACAACATCACGAACGGTAATGGGATAAATCCTATTATTTGCCTCAGTGCTGGAGGCAATGATGTAGGCAAGCGTAGAAGTGAGGATTTAGTTAGAAAGTTCAGGACAGCTATAGACATAATTAGGAAGAAGGGAGGGCACCCTATTATATGTGGCATTTTGCTAAGAAGAGGTGTTGGTAATGAATGGTTGTCCAGAGCAATTGGTATTAATTGTTGGCTGGATAAACACTGTAAGGATAATGCAGTACCATTCATTGACAACTGGGACAACTTCTATGGCCGAAATGACATGTATGCCAGGGATGGGGTTCACTTATCCAGGGCAGGTGTGGGTTTTCTTGCTAACTCAGTTGAGGGGGTTGTTAGGACTTTAAACTAGGATTAGTTATAGGAATGGTTTTAGAAATGCTAAATAATGAGTGTGGATATATTGACTTATGCTCTGATATTAAGAATCTTAATAGTAACTGTCATGGAGTAACTCTGGGTAATGATAATTTCAGAAATTGTGTAAAAACAAAGATGAATAAGAAAAATGTGCAGAAGAAAAAAACATATGATGGTATTTTATGCTAACAGTCGAAGTGCAAGAAATAAAATTAATGAACTAAATTTGGTAGCATGTGCTGGGAACTTTGATATCATTGCATTAACTGAAACGTGGCATGATTTAAAGAGTCGGGATATGACTGCTGAGAGTAATATCCAGAGATTTAAGTTGTTCAATGTGGATAGATGTAATGGGAAGGGGGGAGGAGTTGCATTATATGTTCGAGGAAATATTAATTGTTGCATAAAAACAGGTATAAAAATAGATGGAGCAGTAACAGAATCTGTTTGGGTAGAGTTTGTAGAGGGTCAAGAAAAATTAATTCTAGGTGTAATATACCAACCTCCAGGCTTGGATCATGATAGAGGGAGACTTCTTTGGGACGAAATTGTTAGGGCTTCTGGACACAATATCATAGTTATAGTAGGGGACTTTAACTTTAGTCAGATTGACTGGAATTCTTTAACAGGTTATCTAGAATCCAGTGACTTTATGGAAACAGTTCAGGACTGTTTTCTGAAGCAGAGCGTAACAGAGCCTACCAGGGGTAATAATTTGCTAGACCTAGTCTTGTCAAATAAGGAAACACTCGTGAATAATCTGGAGATCACTGAAGAGCTTGGCGCAAGTGATCACAAATCCATCACTTTTAGCATTAACTGTGAATGCAAGAATAATGATAATACAGTAAAAATCCCTGATTTCCGTTCTGCCGATTATAATGGACTTAGGGAACATCTGTCTAATCTTGATTGGGGTTATCTAGCTAATGATTTTATTGACGATAATCATTCTTATGAATATGAACGGATCTGCTTTTATGATTGTTTTCTTAATAATGTACACAGTGCCCAGAGTATATACATTCCCCAGAGAGAAATTAGGTCTAATAATAACGATCCCAAATGGGTTAACAGGAGGCTAAAGCATCTATTAGGGGAGAAAAGGGGAATTTATAGGCGCATCAGAAGAGGAGAGGTTAACCTTACTGACCAATATGTTCAGCTTAAAAGAGAAGTAAAAAAGGCGATTAGAAAGGCTAAACGTGACTATGAAATTAGAGTTGCTAGTGAATCAAAGACTAATCCAAAGGGGTTCTTTCAAGTGTGTAGGACGAAGGTGAAGGAAAAAGTAGGACCTCTGAAAATTGGAAATGGACAGCTGACGGATAACGAACTGGAAATGTGTTCCTTATTTAATGACTATTTTTTGTCAGTTTTTACACAGGAAGATGTAAATGAGATGCCAGTAATTAACAATTATTTAGTTCCTGATGAATTTAAGTTAACTAATATTACTGTCACGAGGGACATGGTTATTAAACAGATAGACAAACTGAAGCAAAATAAGTCCCCAGGACCCGATGAGTTGTTTTCCAGGGTACTTAAGGAATGCAAGATGGAGCTTAGTCAGCCATTAACGAGTGTGTTTAATGCATCCATCCTTACCCGTGTTGTGCCAGAGTTGTGAAAGATGGCTAATATGGTTCCTACCTGGAGAGTTTACCTGGAGAGAGTTCCGGGGGTCAACGCCCCCGCGGCCCGGTCTGTGACCAGGCCTCCTATATTCAATTCAGGGGATAAGTCCGTTCCTTCAAATTACCGTCCAATAAGCCTGACATCTATAGTGGGCAAGTTACTAGAATCAATTATAGCTGACATTATTAGAAGTCACCTTGAAGAGCATAACTTGATAAATGAATCTCAGCATGGATTCACGAGAGGTCGTTCCTGCCTGACAAACTTACTGACGTTCTTCAATAGAACATTTGAGACAGTTGACAGTGATAAGGAATATGATATTGTTTATTTGGATTTAATAAAGCCTTCGATAGAGTACCTCACAGGAGACCCTTGAAAAAAGTGGTAAAGGAGGTAAAGTTCTAGCATGGATTGAGGCATGGCTTACCAATAGAAAGCAGAGAGTTACCATTAATGGAGTGAAATCTGAATGGGGATTAGTCACTAGTGGCGTTCCACAAGGATCAGTTTTAGGCCCTCTCTTGTTCATAATTTACATTAATGACCTTGATGAAGGGATTACTAGTGACATGAGTAAGTTTGCTGATACAAAGATTTTTTTTTATTTTTTTTTATTATAACACTGGCCGATTCCCACCAAGGCAGGGTGGCCCGAAAAAGAAAAACTTTCACCATCATTCACTCCATCACTGTCTTGCCAGAAGGGTGCTTTACACTACAGTTTTTAAACTGCAACATTAACACCCCTCCTTCAGAGTGCAGGCACTGTACTTCCCATCTCCAGGACTCAAGTCCGGCCTGCCGGTTTCCCTGAACCCCTTCATAAATGTTACTTTGCTCACACTCCAACAGCACGTCAAGTATTAAAAACCATTTGTCTCCATTCACTCCTATCAAACACGCTCACGCACGCCTGCTGGAAGTCCAAGCCCCTCGCACACAAAACCTCCTTTACCCCCTCCCTCCAACCTTTCCTAGGCCGACCCCTATCCCGCCTTCCTTCCACTACAGACTGATACACTCTTGAAGTCATTCTGTTTCGCTCCATTCTCTCTACATGTCCGAACCACCTCAACAACCCTTCCTCAGCCCTCTGGGCAACAGTTTTGGTAATCCCGCACCTCCTCCTAACTTCCAAACTACGAATTCTCTGCATTATATTCACACCACACATTGCCCTCAGACATGACATCTCCACTGCCTCCAGCCTTCTCCTCGCTGCAACATTCATCACCCATGCTTCACGCCCATATAAGAGTGTTGGTAAAACTATACTCTCATACATTCCCCTTTTTGCCTCCAAGGACAAAGTTCTTTGTCTCCACAGACTCCTAAGTGCACCACTCACCCTTTTCCCCTCATCAATTCTATGATTCACCTCATCCTTCATAGACCCATCCGCTGACACGTCCACTCCCAAATATCTGAATACATTCACCTCCTCCATACTCTCTCCCTCCAATCTGATATCCAATCTTTCATCACCTAATCTTTTTGTTATCCTCATAACCTTACTCTTTCCTGTATTCACTTTTAATTTTCTTCTTTTGCACACCCTACCAAATTCATCCACCAATCTCTGCAACTTCTATTCAGAATCTCCCAAGAGCACAGTGTCATCAGCAAAGAGCAACTGTGACAACTCCCACTTCATGTGTGATTCTTTATCTTTTAACTCCACGCCTCTTGTCAAGACCCTCGCATTTACTTCTTTTACAACCCCATCTATAAATATATTAAACAACCACGGTGACATCACACATCCTTGTCTAAGGCCTACTTTTACTGGGAAATAATTTCCCTCTTTCCTATGTACTCTAACTTGAGCCTCACTATCCTCGTAAAAACTCTTCACTACTTTCAGTAACCTGCCTCCTACACCATACACCTGCAACATCTGCCACATTGCCCCCCTATCCACCCTGTCATACGCCTTTTCCAAATCCATAAATGCCACAAAGACCTCTTTAGCCTTATCTAAATACTGTTCACTTATATGTTTCACTGTAAACACCTGGTCCACACACCCCCTACCTTTCCTAAAGCCTCCTTGTTCATCTGCTATCCTATTCTCCGTCTTACTTTTAATTCTTTCAATAATAACTCAACCATTCACTTTACGAGGTATACTCAACAGACTTATCCCCCTATAATTTTTGCACTCTCTTTTGTCCCCTTTGCCTTTATACAAAGAACTATGCATGCTCTCTGCCAATCCCTAGGTACCTTACCCTCTTCCATACATTTATTAAATTGCACCAACCACTCCAAAACTATATCCCCACCTGCTTTTAACATTTCTATCTTTATCCCATCAATTCCGGCTGCCTTACCCCCTTTCATTTTACCTACTGCCTCACGAACTTCCCCCACACTCACAACTGGCTCTTCCTCACTCCTACAAGATGTTATTATTCCTTGCCCTTTACACGAAATCACAGCTTCCCTATCTTCGTCAACATTTAACAATTCCTCAAAATATTCCCTCCATCTTCCCAATACCTCTAACTCTCCATTTAATAACTCTCGTCTCCTATTTTTAACTGACAAATCCATTTGTTCTCTAGGCTTCCTTAACTTGTTAATCTCACTCCAAAACTTTTTCTTATTTTCAACAAAATTTGTTGATATCTCACCCACTCTCTCATTTGCTCTCTTTTTACATTGCTTCACCACTCTCTTAACCTCTCTCTCTTTCTCCGTATACTCTTCCCTCCTTGCATCACTTCTACTTTGTAAAAACTTCTCATATGCTAACTTTTTCTCCCTTACTACTCTCTTTACATCATCATTCCACCAATCGCTCCTCTTCCCTCCCGCACCCACTTTCCTGTAACCACAAACTTCTGCTGAACACTCTAACACTACATTTTTAAACCTACCCCATACCTCTTCGACCCCATTGCCTATGCTCTCATTAGCCCATCTATCCTCCAATAGCTGTTTATATCTTTCCCTAACTGCCTCCTCTTTTAGTTTATAAACCTTCACCTCTCTCTTCCCTGATGCTTCTATTCTCCTTGTATCCCATCTACCTTTTACTCTCAGTGTAGCTACAACTAGAAAGTGATCTGATATATCTGTGGCCCCTCTATAAACATGTACATCCTGAAGTCTACTCAACAGTCTTTTATCTACCAATACATAATCCAACAAACTACTGTCATTTCGCCCTACATCATATCTTGTATACTTATTTATCCTCTTTTTCTTAAAATATGTATTACCTATAACCAAACCCCTTTCTATACAAAGTTCAATCAAAGGGCTCCCATTATCATTTACACCTGGCACCCCAAACTTACCTACCACACCCTCTCTAAAAGTTTCTCCTACTTTAGCATTCAGGTCCCCTACCACAATTACTCTCACTTGGTTCAAAGGCTCCTATACATTCACTTAACATCTCCCAAAATCTCTGTCTCTCCTCTGCATTCCTCTCTTCTCCAGGTGCATACACGCTTATTATGACCCACTTCTCCCATCCAACCTTTACTTTAATCCACATAATTCTTGCATTTACACATTCATATTCTCTTTTCTCCTTCCATAACTGATCATTCAACATTACTGCTACCCCTTCCTTTGCTCTAACTCTCTCAGATACTCCAGATTTAATCCCATTTATTTCCCCCCACCGAAACTCCCCTACCCCCTTCAGCTTTGTTTCGCTTAGGGCCAGGACTTCCAACTTCTTTTCATTCATAACATCAGCAATCATCTGTTTCTTGTCATCTGCACTATATCCACGCACATTCAAGCATCCCACGCACATTCAAGCAAAGACAGGCCGTATAATTCACTCTGAGGAGGATAGCAATGAACTCCAGGAGGATTTGGACAAATTAATGTCTTGGTCTGAAAAATGGCAGATGAAGTTCAATGTCGATAAGTGTAAGGTACTTGCCCTTGGTAATGAAAATAACCCTCGAAGCTATAATCTAGGTGAAGTAGAGCTTGATCATACAGAATGTGAAAAGGACTTGGGAGTCTTGGTGAGCAGAAATCTAAAGCCAAGACAGCAATGCTTTAGTGTGCGCAACAAGGCCAACAGATTACTTGAATTTATCTCAAGAAGTATAAGTAACAGAAGTCCAAAAGTTATTTTACAGCTCTATACATCACTAGTGAGGCCTCATTTAGATTATGCTGCTCAGTTTTGGTCCCCTTACTACAGGATGGATATAGACTCATTGGGAAACATACAGAGAAGAATGACTAAAATGATTTACTGTGTAAGGATCCTCCCGTATGAAGATAGACTTAAAGCCTTAAATCTCCACTCTCTGGAGAGGCGTAGAATGAGGAGAGATATCATTGAAGTGTATAAGTGGATGACGGGCATAAACAAGGGAGATATTAATAAAGTACTGAGGGTGTCGAACCAGGTAAGAACCAGAAATAATGGATTTAAGTTGGATAAATTTAGATTTAGAAAGGGCATAGGTAAGTACTGGTTTTCTAACAGAGTTGTAGATGCGTGGAACAGTCTTCCCAGTGGGGTGATAGAGGCTAGGACCTTGGGTAGCTTTAAGAAGAGACTGGACAAATATGTGAGTGGGAGGGGCTGGGTTTGATTGGTGTCATGGGGTACGGGAGTTATTTCTTGGGTAGCTTTAGGTAGTAGTCGTTTTGATAAATTAGACATATGTGCAACTCTTGGGTATGAACATTAAAATGGTATAAAATACCGACAGGTTGTTAGGTAAGACACATATGCAACAGTTAGGTATCTTTATTATGAAACGTTTCGCCTACACAGTAGGCTTCTTCAGTCAAGTACAGAAAAGGTGATAGAAGCAGAAGATACTTGAAGACGATGTAATCAGTCCATCACCCTTAAAGTTTTGAGGTGGTCAGTCCCTCAGTCTGGAGAAGGGCATTGTTCCATAGTATGAAACAATATGGAGAAGAAGTATGTATGTATGTATAATGTTCGCCAAGACCGTAGTCCTGGTACGGGTCTCAATCTTGCGATGACCCGTCTCTGGCTCCCGAGGGAGAAAGGTTTCTACAATGATGCGACATATGCTGTTCAAGCACTCTTCTGGTCAGTTCAACTGGTGCATCTCATAAGCGACAACACCGTATGTACTCCTAACTGTGGACACTAGCGAGGAGGAGGATATGTCGTTATCACAGGTAACAGCTTGTCTGGTTCGTTGACTCCATGGTACACTAGTGTGGCCGCAGTCATCTCTGGGTTCTCTTCGGGAGGGAATATCACTCCTAGTTGCCTGCGGAGCGTCTCAGTAACTTCGCACTCCAGAAGATAGTGTGTTAGGGGCCGCTGGACAACGTGCTGACAGTACTGGCACATCTCCTCCTTAGCCTTGTCTACCATCATCTTGGCTGTGGGAAAGCCCAAACGAAGCCGATGGATGGCGGTACACTGCGCTCTGGACCAGCTTCTATCATATGGAGGGGGTTCTCCCTGAGTCGCTGCTCGGTACCACTGTTGAGATGGGGTATCACCTAAGACCTCCCCCATAAGTTTCATGGCTCTGGCAGCCACCAGTTTGGTCTGTCGTAGGCTGATTGGGACAGTAATCCCAACATGTGGATAATCTGTTGCTGCCCTGGCTGCATCATCTGCCGCCTCATTTCCCCGGATGCCAGCATGGCTGGGGATCCAGTTCAATGTCGATCTGTTACCCTGAACTTCTAAGGCTGTCATTATGCTCAGGATCGATGTGATGAGGTGAACATTGTCCTGTGGTTGAGGATGGGAGAGGGCATTGATTGCAGACGTGGAATCAACATGTATGACAGGTCGGAGTCGATGTCGTAGGGCATGTGACAATGCCTGCTGAATCGCCACCAACTCAGCTTGAAGGATCGTGCAGTGGTCAGGGAGTCGCCAGCCTTGTGTGTGACCATTGTGGTACAGTCCAGCTGCTGCTCTCTTCCTGTCAGGGTCGACAGAACCATCTGTGAAATACACTGCACATGTGCCTCCCTCTGCCAGTGCCATGCTTGTCTCAGCATGATTGCTGAGAGTGTCTTGACTGCATGGAGAAGAAGTGACAGGATGGAGCTTTTTATAGCGCCAAGAGGTGAGACGTAGGCCACTAGGAGAGGTAAGAACTCAGATGTTGAGAGGTCAGGTCCCTCTCAAATCGAGCCCCTCTCACTAGTGGAAGTTGTCGAAGTTGATTGCAGGTCTGTACCAAGATACCCTTGTGTTGCAGTGTCTGACAGATTGAACATTAAAATGGTATAACATACCGACAGGTTGTTAGGTAAGACACATATGCAACAGTTAGGTATCTTTATTATGAAACGTTTCGCCTACACAGTAGGCTTCTTCAGTCAAGTACAGAAAAGTTGATAGAAGCAGACACTGCAACACAAGGGTATCTTGGTACAGACCTGCAATCAACTTCGACAACTTCCACTAGTGAGAGGGGCTGGATTTGAGAGGGACCTGACCTCTCAACATCTGAGTTCTTACCTCTCCTAGTGGCCTACGTCTCACCTCTTGGCGCTATAAAAAGCTCCATCCTGTCACTTCTTCTCCATATTGTTTCATACTATGGAACAATGCTCTTCTCCAGACTGAGGGACTGACCACCTCAAAACTTTAAGGGTGATGGACTGATTACATCGTCTTCAAGTATCTTCTACTTCTATCAACTTTTCTGTACTTGACTGAAGAAGCCTACTGTGTAGGCGAAACGTTTCATAATAAAGATACCTAACTGTTGCATATGTGTCTTACCTAACAACTCTTGGGTATCTTTATTGAGGAAACGTTTCGCCACACAGTGGCTTCATCAGTCCATACATAGGAGAAACTTGAAGAACAGGAGGAGAATGAGGTAATCAGTCCCTCAACCTTGAGTCGATGTGTTCAGTCCATCAATCTTGAGTAGAATCTAGATTCTACTCAAGATTGATGGACTGAACACATCGACTCAAGGATGAGGGACTGATTACCTCATTCTCCTCCTGTTCTTCAAGTTTCTCCTATGAATGGACTGATGAAGCCACTGTGTGGCGAAACGTTTCCTCAATAAAGATACCCAAGAGTTGCACATGTGTCTAATTTATCAATGGTAAAGTTGTCAGAACACTTTTTTTTTGGCCTTCTGTAGAATGCGGGAAACCGTGGTGGAACATCTTCGTAGTTGCCGGGTCTGTCAGACCGTCGGCAAACCTGCTCATACCCCACCTCCAGCTCCTCTCTGTTCTATCACCTCAGATGGCGAGCCTTTTTCCCGTTTAATCATCGATTGTGTAGGTCCACTCCCCAGGACCAAGGCGGGAAATCAGTACCTATTCACTATAATGGATTCTGCCATCCGTTACCCCGAGGCCATCCCCATGAGGAAAATAAATGCTCGCGCAATAGTCGGTGCTTTAATAAAGTTTTTCTCACAGGTTGGGCTGCCTCGTGAGATCCAATCCGATCAAGGATCAAACTTCACTTCAAAAATCTTCAAGGAGGCCATGTCACGCCTTGGTATAAGATCTATCCTCGCTACGAGCTATAGGCATTGGAACGGTTTCATCAAACATTGAAGGTGATGATGCGTTCCTACTGTGAACAATTCAGTAAAGACTGGGACGAGGGCATTCATTTCCTTCTCCTGGCCGTAAGGGAAAGCGAGCAGGAAAGTCTAGGGTATAGCCCTTTTGAGTTAATATATAGTTATACGGTACGTGGACCCCTCGCAGTATTGAAAGATGTATGGATTGGAAGACATATTCCATCAGTTCAGGTATGCCCGGCTTTGATGCAGGAACACCTCACTTTTATGAGGAACCTAGCCGCAGAGAACTTGAAGAAAGCCCAGGCTAAAATAAAACTACGATATGATGAACATACGGCCTCTCGCTCTTCCAACATCGGAGATAAAGTATTGGCTCAAAAATTCATGCCTGGACATGCGCTGAAACCAAGATATGAGGGACCTTTGGAAGTCATTAAAAAACTAAGTGAAGCGAATTACCTGGTTCGTACCCCAGGGAAAAAGAAATCAGACCATACACCATGTTAACCAATTGAATAGATATTATGGAGGGTTAGCCCCGACCGCTGCCATTCTTCTAGAGTCCCAGCAAGAAGCAGAAAATTTGGAGGACTGCTCCAAAGGAATAGAAGTCCGTCTTAGAAACACTCAAGTTCTACGATCCCTGGACGATTTTTTAAAAGATCTGGCCTGTGACCGAGCCAAAGAAGTGAAAAATGGGATTTTGAAGTACCCATCATTGTTTGGCGATATACCTAAGCGTTGCACGTTGGGGACACACGACGTGGATGTCCAAGGAGCTGCACCCATCAAGCAGTCCCCTTATCGCTTAAGCCCTATTAAACACCAAGCTCTAAAGGAGGAAATTGACTTTTTGCTGACCCATGGACTAATTGAACGAAGCAAAAGCCCATGGGCCTCGCCTTGTGTGTTAGTCCCAAAGTCAGACGGTACCTATCGTATGTGTACGGATTATAGAAAGGTGAATTCCGTGACAGTTCCTGATGGTTACCCTTTGCCTAGGGTAAATGATTAAATGATTTAATCGATATGGTTGCCGGAGCCAAGTATGTGAGCCGGCTGGACTTACTGCGAGGCTATTATCAAGTGCCCCTGATGGACTTCGCTCAGGGCATATCAGCATTTACAGTGCATGGAGGCTTGTTCAACTACTTGGTTACCCCATTCGGGTTGTGCAACGCAGCGTCCACGTTCCAGAAACTCATGAATGACCTTACTTATAACCTTGAGGGGGTTGAAGCCTACCTCGACGACGTAGTAGTCTTTAGTGATGAGTGGAGTTCACATTTAGTCCATCTAGAGGCTCTTTTCAAGAAATTAGATGCTTATAATTTTACCATCAACTTTGCCAAATGCAAATTTGGACAAGCAAGGATTAAGTATTTGGGCTTCAATATAGGTCAGGGGACGGTGGCACCCATCAGTGCAAAAGTGAGAGCCATTGCAGACTTTCCTATACCAAGAGACAGAGAAGGGGTGCAGAGATTTCTGGGAATGGCTGGGTAATATAGACGATTCTGCCCTAACTTTTCACACGTAGCCGCCCTCCTTTTCGCACTAACTAGTTCTAAAATCAAATTCGCTTGGTCTGAGGAATATAATATGGCTTTCAATAGGTTAAAGCGATTATTGACCTCCTCTTCAGTATTGAAAAGCCCTGATTTTAACTTTCCCTTACTGTTACATATAGATGCCAGCAGTTATGCCGTTGGGTCAGTACTACTGCAGTCCTCCCACTCCTCTGATATTTTACATCCGATATGTTGTTATTCCTCCACCTTAAAGCCACACCAAAAGAATTATGCAACTGTAGAAAAAGAAGCTCTAGCCCTGGTTATCTCTCTCGAGCATTTTGAAGTTTACTTGGTAACATCACCTCATCAGATTACAGTATACTCAGATCACAACCCTCTGACATTCATTAATACCATGAAGGCTAAGAATGCCAGAATACAGAGGTGGGCCCTTGGAATACAACCTTTTTCTATTAAAATCCTACATATAAAGAGCAAACATAATGTAATTGCGGATGCTTTGTCCCGCCCTTAAGACCAGTTGCACCAGTATGCCCCTGTTCTAATTTATGCCTAATGTTTCCTTTCTTGCTTACACTTATGTGAATGAGTGGTACTGTTTACAGTTTAGTAATGGAGGATGAAGCTTGGAGACCAGTTGCTGTGTCCTTACATCTTGCTTGAGAGACAACATTCGTGTCACCCAAGGCCAAGAGAGAGAAAACCCAATTCTGTTGAGGCGGATGTCTGTCGTCTAAACAATATCCTCCTTGAATACCCTCAGAACATATGAAGAAGATTGTCTGGGATGAATTGGTGGTGAAATGTATATCGGCTTTGCTGTATTGGTATTTCAGTTCTTCTACTGTATCTAAAAGATTCAGGGTTATTTTTGTCTTATTGTCAGTGTGACATTTGGTCGTGTGGAGGGGGTGTTACACCCTGTTGTTCATTTTAAGTAGACTGTTTCTACTTGTTATTATCACAATGGTATACTTTTACATGTTATTTTTGCTATTTCACTTAATATTATATTCAGGAGCAATTCCGTTAGTAGCTAAAATGGATTTACTCGACTTTATAAAATTATCTGGTCGTATTACTTAGCTTTGTATATAGGTAGGTTGTTTGATTAGTCTCAGCTGCTGGTGTGACCTGGCCAGCACCAGTAGGTGATTTGAGCTGCTCAACCCCTGCTCCGACCGAGTCAAAGTGGGCTGGTAAAGCCTCACTGAATTCAGTTCATACCTTTCCCTGGACCAGGAAGGGTCTCGGGAAGTGTCCACCTCTAAACCAACATTCACCTCCCTAGAAAATACCAGGAATTTTTGGAAACTCATTGTTAAGACATATCTCGGTTGGAGAAGGTGGTTGGGAAGCTCTTAGAGAAAGTGAAGTCAAGTGATCAAGCCTCTGTGGTGTGGAGGGTTTATTGCAGAGTGAACCCTATGGAAGAGCTCTATCAATGTGGTGTTCAATATTTTAAAGCAACGCCAGTGCCTGTACATATTCTGATATTTCCTGACTCATTCAGAGCCATTTGTAAATACATATCCTAGTACTGTGATGTTTTAATAAGTGTTCTAATCATAGTGCAAAATATGAGAAAGTGGATTTAAGTGGTTTTGGATATTATTAAATTAAATAGAAACCAAGGAAATTCCTTTCCCTCCACGAATGAAGACCCCTAGACGTGTTAAATTTGTTAGAGGTTGAGACACTTATGCAGCATATGGGAATCTTTATTCAGGAAACGTTTCGCCACACAGTGGCTTCATCAGTCCAATACAAAGAGGAAGGCGTAAGGAGAGGAGGAGTATGAGGTAATCAGTCCCTCAGCCTGGAGTCGATGTGTTCAGTCCATCAATCTTGTAGAATGTACAGCATAGGGCCGTAGACGTGGCTTATATACTGTAGTGAGGTGACTTGAAGCAGACGGAGGCGGGATCATAGTGGTACCATCCACTAGTCGAAGTAGGTCTTTGTCCAAAGGTTGAACAAGCGTTGAAGAATTCTTTGTAAGAAGATCCCATGATGCTGCAGTGTCTGACAGTTGTGATGAATGGTTTGAAAAACCGACAAGTTGAAGATTGAGACACTTATGCAGCATATGGGAATCTTTATTCAGGAAACGTTTCGCCACACAGTGGCTTCATCAGTCCAATACAAAGAGGAAGGCGTAAGGAGAGGAGGAGTATGAGGTAATCAGTCCCTCAGCCTGGAGTCGATGTGTTCAGTCCATCAATCTTGTAGAATGTACAGCATAGGGCCGTAGACGTGGCTTATATACTGTAGTGAGGTGACTTGAAGCAGACGGAGGCGGGATCATAGTGGTACCATCCACTAGTCGAAGTAGGTCTTTGTCCAAAGGTTGAACAAGCGTTGAAGAATTCTTTGTAAGAAGATCCCATGATGCTGCAGTGTCTGACAGTTGTGATGAATGGTTTGAAAAACCGACAAGTTGAAGATTGAGACACTTATGCAGCATATGGGAATCTTTATTCAGGAAACGTTTCGCCACACAGTGGCTTCATCAGTCCAATACAAAGAGGAAGGCGTAAGGAGAGGAGGAGTATGAGGTAATCAGTCCCTCAGCCTGGAGTCGATGTGTTCAGTCCATCAATCTTGTAGAATGTACAGCATAGGGCCGTAGACGTGGCTTATATACTGTAGTGAGGTGACTTGAAGCAGACGGAGGCGGGATCATAGTGGTACCATCCACTAGTCGAAGTAGGTCTTTGTCCAAAGGTTGAACAAGCGTTGAAGAATTCTTTGTAAGAAGATCCCATGATGCTGCAGTGTCTGACAGTTGTGATGAATGGTTTGAAAAACCGACAAGTTGAAGATTGAGACACTTATGCAGCATATGGGAATCTTTATTCAGGAAACGTTTCGCCACACAGTGGCTTCATCAGTCCAATACAAAGAGGAAGGCGTATTGGACTGATGAAGCCACTGTGTGGCGAAACGTTTCCTGAATAAAGATTCCCATATGCTGCATAAGTGTCTCAATCTTCAACTTGTCGGTTTTTCAAACCATTCATCACAACTGTCAGACACTGCAGCATCATGGGATCTTCTTACAAAGAATTCTTCAACGCTTGTTCAACCTTTGGACAAAGACCTACTTCGACTAGTGGATGGTACCACTATGATCCCGCCTCCGTCTGCTTCAAGTCACCTCACTACAGTATATAAGCCACGTCTACGGCCCTATGCTGTACATTCTACAAGATTGATGGACTGAACACATCGACTCCAGGCTGAGGGACTGATTACCTCATACTCCTCCTCTCCTTACGCCTTCCTCTTTGTATTGGACTGATGAAGCCACTGTGTGGCGAAACGTTTCCTGAATAAAGATTCCCATATGCTGCATAAGTGTCTCAATCTTCAACTTGTCGGTTTTTCAAACCATTCATCACAACTGTCAGACACTGCAGCATCATGGGATCTTCTTACAAAGAATTCTTCAACGCTTGTTCAACCTTTGGACAAAGACCTACTTCGACTAGTGGGCTATTAGAGTCAGTGAAGTCAACATGTGGGGCCAATGGTAAGTGTGTAAGCAAGGAGGAATCAGAATGTTATAAAGGAAAAGACTGTTGTTAGTCATGAAAAAGAAGGGGTAGAAGGAGGCGCATCGGTGTTTATCGAGGGTTTTGTCTCTGCAGTATAATTGGAGATGGTGTTAAGTGTCTCAGCGGATAAGGAAGATGCCGATACCATGATTTCAGAGACATGTAGAGATTGTGGTGATTATGGAGGGAACCAAATAGGTCTGAGAGGGGCGGGGAGTATGAGCCTGGAGAGATGTGCTGGTGGGGGCAGAAGCATTCTGCAGTGGAACAGGAGAGGAAGGAGGCTGGAAAGAAACTAGGGAAGAAGACGGGGGGGGGGGGGTAACAGGAGAAGAGGTGACTACACGAGGGGGGCGGGTGAACCTCCACCTTCGTGTGAGAGTTAAAAGGGGGCAAGAACTAGGCACCGAGGTAGAAGATAGATCCAACTTCACAGGTGATAGGAGCAAAGAAGGTGTAGGCTTGCGAGGTCTTGTAAACTGAGAAACTAGTGAGCGAGATGAAGTAGAAACGGGAGTGACCCCGGAAGACATGATAGCAGAGGGCTTCCATTGCAGACACTGCAAGGCTCCAGACCCCGGAAGACATGATAGCAGAGGGCTTCCATTGCAGACACTGCAAGGCTCCAGACCCCAGAAGACATGATAGCAGAGGGCTTCCATTGCAGACACTGCAAGGCTCCAGACCCCGGAAGACATGATAGCAGAGGGCTTCCATTGCAGACACTGCAAGGCTCCAGACCCCAGAAGACATGATAGCAGAGGAGCTTCCATTGCAGACACTGCAAGGCTCCAGACCCCGGAAGACATGATAGCAGAGGGCTTCCATTGCAGACACTGCAAGGCTCCAGACCCCGGAGGACATGATAGCAGAGGGCTTCCATTGCAGACACTGCAAGGCTGCAGACCCCGGAAGACATGATAGCAGAGGGCTTCCATTGCAGACACTGCAAGGCTCCAGAACCCGGAAGACATGATAGCAGAGGGCTTCCATTGCAGACACTGCAAGGCTCCAGATGGACATCAACCAAATCTTTCAATGGGCTGCAGAAAACAATGTGAAGTTCAACGATGAGAAATTTCAATTACTCCGATATGGTAAATGTGAGGGAAAAGTTCAACAGATAGGAGTAGTGAGCGAGTATATGGTAACAATAGTTTGATTGCCGGCGGCTTGTTAAGGTAGGGTCAGTCTAGCTCCTGCTATCCCCCTCCCTTTCTCTCCACCCTGAAAGGTGACGTGTTGGGCTCCAGCCAAACAGTAATCACTCGACTCACAGCTCCCAGCACAACTGTAAGTAAAAGCCTGTGCTCCTATTCCAGTGGATATTGGTTGAAAGCTTCACTTTTGACCAATAATGAACTTAGCTCTTTCAGTTTTAAGCTCCACATGAGACTTTTAGATAGTCACCACTTTTTTTAAGTATCTTGCACTTATCATGAAGAGTGATTTCTTAAGCAGTGGGTAACCTGTCTCTCTTTCCAGCTTGGAATGACAGATCGGGTCACCTGCCAACCAACAAGAAGTGTTGAAGGAGACGGACTGAAAAGGTTTTGGGACGTCACTTCATTATCTGCCTACCTGATTAATTATACAGGACACTACCCCTCATCTTTGTAGTGGTAAAGAACTTGCGTTCCTGTCATTTGGACTGACTATTCAAGGCTATAGACTCTGTGAAGAACTAGTCGTTGGGTTGTCACTCAACACCTGTGCCCCCCCCCACATCATCAACGGCTACAATTTCTACAAGACGGTGTCAACCTCAACCAGACACCCCAGTTTACTTGTACATATTAGCATTGAATTCAAATGGCAATTTTTCATTTCATTTTTAATTTTTCTTTCAATTAGGTTACACCTTCATGTTTCAATGTTTTATCTTTGCATTACTAAATAATAAAGTTTTTATCTTTGTGAATTATTTCTTTTTCTATTCATTAATTTTCCTGAGGAGGAGCCAGCCTTGGTAATACTGTGTGAAGTTGTTACAGGGCTAAGTCTTCACAGTAAACATAAGGAAATTAAAACTTCATCAGAGTACAAAAATTCCAGCCACAAAATAGAGCTAGAAACCAACGTCAAAGACCTGGGAGTGATCATGTTGGAGGATCTCACCTTCAAGGACCATAACATTGTATCAATTGCATCTGCTAGAAAAATGACAGGATGGATAATGAGAACCTTCAAAACTAGGGATGCCAAGCCCATGATGACATTCTTCACCTCGCTTGTACTATCTAGGCTGGAATATTTCTGCACACTAACAGCACCTTTCAAGGCTGGTGAAACTGCTGACCTAGAAAATGTGCAGAGAACCTTCCCGGCACGCATAACAGAGATAAAACACCTCAATTACTGGGAGCACTTGTTCCTGAACCTGTACTCCCTGGGATGCAGGCGGGAGAGATACATGATTATATACACCTGGAAAATCCTAGAGGGACTAGTACCAAACTTGCACACGAAAATCACTCACTACGAAAGTAAAAGACTCTGCATAGGATGCAACATCCCCCCAATGAAAAGCAGGGGTGTCACTAGCACGTTAAGAGACAATACAATAAGTGTCAGGGGCCCGAGACTGTTCAACTGCCTCCCAGCATACAAAAGGGGGATTACCAATAGACCTCTGGCTGTCTTCAAGCAGGCACTGGACAAGCACCTAAAGTCGGTACCTGACCAGCCAGGCTGTGGCTCGTACGTTGGATTGCGTGCTGCCAGCAGTAACAGCCTGGTTGATCAGGCTATGATCCACCATGAGGCCTGTTCACAGACCGGGCTGCTGGGGCGTTAACCCCCAGAACTCTCTCCAGAGGAGCTGGTAGGCGGCAGGACTGTCAAAGTTGGAGGTTTCCAAGCTACTCGAGAATAAGGAACACGAGGAAGATTTCCCTGAAGGCGGAGCTGAGAGAGCCTTAGAGTGAGGCCTTCACTCTCCTTAAGATAACCGATTTCTCGTTCATTACAATAGACTTGACAACGGCGTGAAAAAGAAGGATGAGATTCATTGCATTTAGACAGGAGAGGGGAAGACTGCAAAATGTATCGGCGTGATCTGCGGCCCTGCGTACTGGGCACGTGCCACAGATCTACAGTATTTATTGGGGTGTCCGAAGCGCCAGCAATTACGACACTGTTGGGGAGTAGGAACTACTTTATGGACCTCTAGGCGATGGTCTGCAATATACACGGAGGACGGGAGTTCATGGCAGTCGAAGGTTAGGTGGGCGATGTTAATGTGAAACCGCCTCTGCCTGAGAGCGGGCAGCACGTATGTATCTACTTTGAGAATAGGAAGCTCCTAAAGGGCTAATTGCTCTGAAATATCGCCGCAAGACAAAAAATTACTCTGTATAATGGTATGAAGTAAAGCCACTGTACTACTGCAAGAATTGGGAGTAGCTTGCTTATAAACTGTGACTGGAATGTTATCTATGGAAGTTACGTGGGAAAAAATCATGAGCGTGTTCTAAATTCTGAACCTTAACGAAGCGAGTACTGCTTCGAAGAGCGTGAAAGAATATATTTTGGCCAACTTGTTGTAAAAGAGCTTTACTAATACTATGATCAGAAAGATAATCAGTTGGAGATGTCGGTTGTATGGAAAAGAATTTAGTCCACTGCATACTTGTAAACATGGTGAGCAAAAGAACTTTGAGCCAAGTGTGAGAGTAATGGAGGTTGAGGATTTCAATGCTAAAGTGTGCAAAAATGTTGTGGAGGGAGTAGTAGGTAAATTTGGGGTGCCAGGGGCAAATGTAAATGGGGAGCCTTTAAATTGAACTATGTGTAGAAAGAGGTTTGGTAATAAGTAATACATATTTTATGAAGAAGAGTATAAACAAATATACAAGGTATGATATAGCACTTAATGAAAGTAGTTTGTTAGATTATGTATTGGTGGATAAAAGGTTGATGGGTAGGCTCCAGGATGTACATGTTTATAGAAGGGCAACTGATATATCGGATCATTATTTAGTTGTAGCTACAGTTAGAGTAAGAGGTAGATGGGAAAAGAGGAAGGTGGCAACAACAAGTAAGAGGGAGGTGAAAGTGTATAAACCAAGGGAGGAGGAAGTTCTGGTGAGATATAAGCAACTATTGGCAGAAAGGTGGGCTGGTGCAAGTATGAGTAATGGGGGGGGGGTTGAAGAGGGTTGGAACAGTTTTAAAAATGCAGTATTAGAATGTGGGGCAGAAGTTTGTGGTTATAGGAGGGTGGGTGTAGGAGGAAAGAGGAGTGATTGGTGAAATGATGAAGTAAAGGGTGTGATAAAAGAGAAAAAGTTGGCTTGTGAGAGGTTTTTACAAAGCAGAAGTGTTATAAGAAGAGCAGAGTATATGGAGAGTAAAAGAAAGGTAAAGAGAGTGGTGAGAGAGTGCAAAAGGAGAGCAGATGATAGAGTGGGGGAGGCACTGTCAAGAAATTTTAATGAAAATAAGAAAAAAAAATTGGAGTTAAGTTAAGAAAGCCTAGAGAGCGAATGAATTTGTCAGTTAAAAACAGAGTAGGGGAGTTAGTAGATGGGGAGATGGAGGTTTTGGGTAGATGGCGAGAATATTTTGAGGAACTTTTAAATGTCGGCGAGGAAAGGGAAGCGGTAATTTCATGCACTGGCCAGGGAGGTATACCATCTTTAAGGAGTGAAGAAGAACAGGATGTGAGTGTGGGGGAGGTGCGTGAGGCATTACGTAGAATGAAAGGGGGTAAAGCAGCTGAAACTGACGGGATCATGATAGAAATGTTAAAAGCAGGGGGGATATAGCGTTGGAGTGGTTGGTATTTTTGTTTAATAAATGTATGAAAGAGGGGAAGGTACCTAGGGATTGGCGGAGAGCATGTGCAGTCCCTTTATATAAAGGGTAGGGGGACAAAAGAGACTAAAAATTATAGAGGAATAAGTTTACTGAGTATACCAGGAAAAGTGTACGGTAGGGTTATAATTGAAAGAATTAGAGGTAAGACAGAATGTAGGATTGCGGATGAGCAAGGAGGTTTCAGAGTGGGTAGGGGATGTGTAGATCAAGTGTTTACATTGAAGCATAAATGTGAACAGTATTTAGATAAAGGTAGGGAAGTTTTTATTGCATTTATGGATTTAGAAAAGGTATATGATAGAGTGAATAGGGAAGCAATGTGGCAGATGTTGCAAGTATATGGAATAGGTGGTAAGTTACTAAATGCTGTAAAGAGTTTTTATGAGGATAGTGAGGCTCAGGTTAGGGTATGTGGAAGAGAGGGAGACTACTTCCATGTAAAAGCAGGTGTTAGACAGGGATGTGTAATGTCACCATGGTTGTTTAATATATTTATAGATGGGGTTGTAAAAGAAGTAAATGCTAGAGTGTTCGGGAGAGGGGTGGGATTAAATTATGGGGAATCAAATACAAAATGGGAATTGACACAGTTGCTTTTTGCTGATGATACTGTGCTTATGGGAGATTCTAAAGAAACATTGCAAAGGTTAGTGGATGAGTTTGGGAGTGTGTGTAAAGGTAGAAAGTTGAAAGTTAACATTGAAAAGAGTAAGGTGATGAGGGTATCAAATGATTTAGATAAAGAAAAAATGGATATCAAATTGGGGAGGAGGAGTATGGAAGAAGTGAATGTTTTCAGATACTTGGGAACTGACTTGTCGGCGAATGGATTTATGAAGGATGAGATTAATCATAGAATTGATGAGGAAAAAAAGGTGAGTGGTGCATTGAGGTTTATGTGGAGACAAAAAACGTTATCTATGGAGGCAAAGAAGGGAATGTATGAAAGTATAGTAGTACCAACACTCTTATATGGGTGTGAAGCTTGGGTTGTAAATGTTGCAGCGAGGAGGCAGTTGGAGGCAGTGATGTCCTGTCTAAGGGCTATGTGTGGTGTAAATATTATGTAGAAAATTCGGAGTGTGGAAATCAGGAGAAGGTGTGGAGTTAATAAAAGTATTAGTCAGAGGGTTGAAGAGGGTTTGTTGAGGTGGTTTGGTCATTTAGAGAGAATGAATCAAAGTAGAATGACATGGAGAGCATTTAAATCTGTAGGGGAAGGAAGGCGGGGTAGGGGTCGTCGTCGGAAAGGTTGGAAGGAAGGGGTAAGGGAGGTTTTTTGGGCGAGGGGCTTGGACTTCCAGCAGGCGTGCATGAGCGTGTTCGATAGGAGTGAATGGAGACGAATGGTACTTGGGACCTGACGATCTGTTGAAGTATGAGCAGGGCAATATTTAGTGAAGGGATTCAATGAAACCGGTTATTTTTATATAGCCGGACTTGAGTCCTGGAAATGGGAAGTACAATGCCTGCACTCTAAAGGAGGGGTTCGGGATATTAGCAGTTTGGAGGGATATGTTGTGTATCTTTATACGTATATGCTTCTAAACTGTTGTGTTCTGAGCACCTCTGCAAAAAAAGTGATTATGTGTGAGTGAGGTGAAAGTGTTGAATGAATGATGAAAGTATTTTCTTTTTGGGGATTTTCTTTTTGGGTCACCCTGCCTCCGTGGGAGATGGCCGACTTGTTAAATAAATATATATATATATATATATATATATATATATATATATATATATAGATATATATATATATATATATATATATATATATATATATATATATATGTCGTGCCGAATATGTAAAACTGGTCAATTAGCAAGAACTCATTTAAAATTAAGTCCTTTCTGAAATTTTCTCTTATACGTTTAAAGATATATATTTTCCATTAATGTTGATGTAAAAATTTATAATTTTGCACCAAAAGAATCTTAGAAAACTTACCTAACCTTATTATACCAAAAACAATTTATTTTAGCCCAACCCAACTAAATATATTTTAGATTTGTTTACAATAATTTAATACTAAACAAACACAGTGAAATATATTTTTTTCGTTAGGTTCAGAATGATTTTGGCGAAATTATTGCATACACAAATTTTCGCTTGTCCTATATGGTAAGATGAGCGTTGCTATTTAAGCCAAGATCGCAAGTTCTGCCTATTCGGCACGACATATATATATATATACATATATATATATATATATATATATATATATATATATATATATATATATATATATATACAAACACTGATCTCTGGCTGAAGGAGACTCGAACCTACGAACCTTGGAACAAGGTACGCAGTGCATTACCAATCTACCCACACTGCGTACCTTGTTCCAAGCTTCATAGGTTCGAGTCTCCTTCAGCCAGAGATCAGTGTTTGTGTATATTTCGCCTGCTCTTGCGAATTCCTTGCATTGTTAAAAATCTCTAGTAAGGCTGATGCATGCAGGGGATGAGATGAAAAGCTGCAAGCCTTCTCCCTGAAAGCTGGCTGCCTTGGATCAAAGTCTAGCGCAAGCTGGACTCCAAGGTATTGGTCCAGTGTGGGTAGATTGGTAAAGCACTGCGTACCTTGTTCCAAGGTTCGTAGGTTCGAGTCTCCTTCAGCCAGAGATCAGTGTTTATATACATATATATATATATATATATATATATATATATATATATATATATATATATATATATATATATATATATTACTGTGATCACGAGCAAGTGGCATTGAATCAACAACAACACTGTGACTGGTCGAGGATTCGAACCCATGTCATTTTGGCCCTGCCTTATGGTTAACAAAAATCACATGACACTGATGAAGTATTGTTAACAAACCATACCATGGGCGGGATTGAACCCGCGGTCAGAGAGTCTCAAAACTCCAGACCGTCACGTTAGCCACTGGACCAGCTAGCCACAATAAGATTCGTCCAACTAGGTATATTTCTACACCATAGGAAGGTTAGCATAGGCACCGTGGTATGGTTTGTTTGCAATCGTGTCATTACGATTTCGTGAGTCATGTTGACGGCATTGAGGGGACTTGCGTTAGAGTTTGTCACGGCCACGCTAGCTGGAGATTCGTCTGTAAAAACTTGCATTTGTGGTCACAGTGGTGCCTATGCTAACCTTCCTATGGTGTAGAAATATACCTAGTTGGACGAATCTTATTGTGGCTAGCTGGTCTTGTGGCTAACGCGACGGTCTGGAGTTTTGAGACTCTCTGACCGCGGGTTCAATCCCGGCCGGGGTATGGTTTGTTTGCAATCGTGTCATTACGATTTCGTGAGTCGAGTGAAGTATTGTTATATATATATATATATATATATATATATATATATATATATATATATATATATATATATATATATATATATATATATATATATTTATTTATCACACTGGCTGATTCCCACCAAGGCAGGGTGGCCCGAAAAAGAAAAACTTTCACCATCATTCACTCCATCACTGTCTTGCCAGAAGGGTGCTTTACACTACAGTTTTTAAACTGCAACATTAACACCCCTCCTTCAGAGTGCAGGCACTGTACTTCCCATCTCCAGGACACAAGTCCGGCCTGCCGGTTTCCCTGAACCCCTTCATAAATGTTACTTTGCTCACACTCCAACAGCACGTCAAGTATTAAAAACCATTTGTCTCCATTCACTCCTATCAAACACGCTCACGCATGCCTGCTGGAAGTCCAAGCCCCTCGCACACAAAACCTCCTTTACCCCCTCCCTCCAACCTTTCCTAGGCCGACCCCTACCCCGCCTTCCTTCCACTACAGACTGATACACTCTTGAAGTCATTCTGTTTCGCTCCATTCTCTCTACATGTCCGAACCACCTCAACAACCCTTTCTCAGCCCTCTGGACAACAGTTTTGGTAATCCCGCACCTCCTCCTAACTTCCAAAGTACGAATTCTCTGCATTATATTCACACCACACATTGCCCTCAGACATGACATCTCCACTGCCTCCAGCCTTCTCCTCGCTGCAACATTCATCACCCACGCTTCACACCCATATAAGAGCGTTGGTAAAACTATACTCTCATACATTCCCCTCTTTGCCTCCATGGACAAAGTTCTTTGTCTCCACAGACTCCTAAGTGCACCACTCACTCTTTTTCCCTTATCAATTCTATGATTCACCTCATCTTTCATAGACCCATCCGCTGACACGTCCACTCCCAAATATCTGAATACGTTCACCTCCTCCATACTCTCTCCCTCCAATCTGATATTCAATCTTTCATCACCTAATCCTTTTGTTATCCTCATAACCTTACTCTTTCCTGTATTCACCTTTAATTTTCTTCTTTTGCACACCCTACCAAATTCATCCACCAATCTCTGCAACTTCTCTTCAGAATCTCCCAAGAGCACAGTGTCATCAGCAAAGAGCAGCTGTGACAACTCCCACTTTGTGTGTGATTCTTTATCTTTTAACTCCACGCCTCTTGCCAAGACCCTCACATTTACTTCTCTTACAACCCCATCTATAAATATATTAAACAACCACGGTGACATCACACATCCTTGTCTAAGGCCTACTTTTACTGGGAAAAAATTTCCTTCTTTCCTACATACTCTAACTTGAGCCTCACTATCCTCGTAAAAACTCTTCACTGCTTTCAGTAGCCTACCTCCTACACCTTACACTTGCAACATCTGCCACATTGCCCCCCTATCCACCTTGTCATACGCCTTTTCCAAATCCATAAATGCCACAAAGACCTCTTTAGCCTTATCTAAATACTGTTCACTTATATGTTTCACTGTAAACACCTGGTCCACACACCCCCTACCTTTCCTAAAGCCTCCTTGTTCATCTGCTATCCTATTCTCCGTCTTACTCTTAATTCTTTCAATTATAACTCTACCATACACTTTACCAGGTATACTCAACAGACTTATCCCCCTATAATTTTTGCACTCTCTTTTATCCCCTTTGCCTTTATACAAAGGAACTATGCATGCTCTCTGCCAATCCCTAGGTACCTTACCCTCTTCCATACATTTATTAAATATTTGCACCAACCACTCCAAAACTATATTCCCACCTGCTTTTAACATTTCTATCTTTATCCCATCAATCCCGGCTGCCTTACCCCCTTTCATTTTACCTACTGCCTCACGAACTTCCCCCACACTCACAACTGGCTCTTCCTCACTCCTACAAGATGTTATTCCTCCTTGTCCTATACACGAAATCACAGGTTCCCTATCTTCATCAACATTTAACAATTCCTCAAAATATTCCCTCCATCTTCCCAATACCTCTAACTCTCCATTTAATAACTCTCGTCTCCTATTTTTAACTGACAAATCCATTTTTCTTATTTTCAACAAAATTTGTTGATAACATCTCACCCACTCTCTCATTTGCTCTCTTTTTACATTGCTTCACCACTCTCTTAACCTCTCTCTTTTTCTCCATATACTCTTCCCTCCTTGCATCACTTCTACTTTGTAAAAACTTCTCATATGCTAACTTTTTCTCCATTACTACTCTCTTTACATCCTCATTCCACCAATCGCTCCTCTTCCCTCCCGCACCCACTTACCTGTAACCACAAACTTCTGCTGAACACTCTAACACTACATTTTTAAACCTACCCCATACCTCTTCGACCCCATTGCCTATGCTCTCATTAGCCCATCTATCCTCCAATAGCTGTTTATATCTTACCCTAACTGCCTCCTCCTATAGTTTATAAACCTTCACCTCTCTCTTCCCTGATGCTTCTATTCTCCTTGTATCCCATCTACCTTTTACTCTCAGTGTAGCTACAACTAGAAAGTGATCTGATATATCTGTGGCCCCTCTATAAACATGTACATCCTGAAGTCTACTCAACAGTCTTTTATCTACCAATACATAATCCAACAAACTACTGTCATTTCTCCCTACATCATATCTTGTATACTTATTTATCCTCTTTTTCTTAAAATATGTATTACCTGTATATATATATATATATATATATATATATATATATATATATATATATATATATATAGATATATATATATATATATATATATGTCGTGCCGAATAGGCAGAACTTGCGATCTTGGCTTAAATAGCAACGCTCATCTTGCCATATAGGACAAGTGAAAATTTGTGTATGTAATAATTTCGCCAAAATCATTCTGAACCTAACGAAAAAAAATTATTTCACTGTGTTTAGTATTAAATTATTGTAAACAAATCTAAAATATATTTAGTTGGGTTAGGCTAAAATAAATTGTTCTTGTTATAATAAGGTTAGGTAAGTTTTCTAAGATTCTTTTGCTGCAAAATTATAAATTTTTACATTAACATTAATGAAAAAAATATATGTTTAAACGTATAAGAGAAAATTTTAGAAAGGACTTAATTTTAAATGAGTTTTTGCTAATTGACCAGCTTTACATATTCGGCACGATATGTATATATATATATATATATATATATATATATATATATATATATATATATATATATATATATTTTTATTATCACACTGGCCGATTCCCACCAAGGCAGGGTGGCCCGAAAAAGAAAAACTTTCACCATCATTCACTCCATCACTGTCTTGCCAGAAGGGTGCTTTACACTACAGTTTTTAAACTGCAACATTAACACATTGCCTAGTTTCCCACCTTTGCTGGGTGGTCTGAAAAAGAAAAACTTTTATCATTCACTCAATTACCGTCTCACCAGAGGCGTGCTTACACTACAGTTATAAAACTGCAACATTAGCACCTCTCCTTCAGAGTGCCGGCAATGTACTTCCCATCTCCAGGAATCAAGCTCAGCCTGCCGGTATCCTTGAATCCCTTCATAAATATTACCCTGCTCACACTCCAACAGCACGTCAAGTCCTAAAAACCATTTGTCTCTATTTGCTCCTATCTAACACGCTCACGCACGTTTGCTGGAAGTCCAAGCTACTCATACTCAAAACCTCCTTTACCTCCTCCCTCCAACCTTTCCTAGGCCAACCCCTTCCTTGCTTTGCCTCCACTACAGATTTATTCACTCTCGAAGCCATTCTATTTTGTTGCATCCTCTCTACATGTCCAAATCATCTCAATAACCCCTCTTCAGCCCTCCTCCTCATCTCCAAACTACTAATTCTCTGCATTATATTCACACTGCACATTGCCCTCGGGCACGACATCTCCACTGCCTCCAGCCTTTTCCTTGTTCCAACATTCATCACCCATGCCTCACACCCATACAAGAGCATTGGTATAACTATACTCTCATACATTCCCCTCTTTGTTTTCATGGATAAAGTTCTTTGTCTCCACAGACTCCTCAGTGTACCCTCGTTAATTCTATGATTCACCTCAACTTTCATAGACCCATCTGCTGACACGTCCACTCCCAAATATCTGAATACATTCACCTCCTCCATATTCTCTCCCTCCAATCTGATATCCAATCTTCCGTTTCCTATTTTTTTTTATCCTCATCACCTTACTCTTTCTTATATTCACTTTTAATTCTCAACCTCTGCAACTTCTCTACAGAATCTCCCAAAAGCACAGTGTCATCAGCAAAAAGCACCTGTGACAACTCCCACTTTGTGTTAGATTCTTTATCTTTTAACCCCACGCCACTTGCCAACACTCTAGCATTCACTTCTCTTACAACCCTATCTTTAAATATGTTGAACAACCATGGTAACATCACGCTTCGCTGTATATACATATATATATATATATATATATATATATATATATATATATATATATATATATATATATATATATATATATATATATATATATATTCACACAGATCGTATCCTACCAAACCAGGGTGATCTTAAAAGATAAACGAAAGATTTTCTTCTAAAATTTAGTCGTTTATACAGAAAGGGTTACTAGGTTCTTTTAAAATTTAGTAGTTTATACAGAAAGGGTTACTAGGTCGTTACTCGCAGTATTTTGGTCGCCTCTTCGACATGCATGGCTTAAGGAGAAAGAATTATTTTCCACTTCCGCACGCATAGTACAGTAATATTTATTTATCTCTGTTATTCTTTGGTATATGTCTTAAGTTGAGCCTGTTTTTACTCTGCTGTATAGTGTAATATAACGCTAATAAAATTAATTGAAATGAAATGAAGTGAATTAGTCGATGCTGCATCATTGAATACATTTTCCACACTAGTTCATTATTGGGATAAGAGCACACATTACTGCCAGCCAATACTCTCGTGAGAACTGTTTGATCTGAGAGAGACCTGACCTCTCAATGGTTGCATTCTCACTACTACGGCTCTGCACCTCTCCTTCCGACAGTATTTAAGTCTCAACACTGTCGCTTGATCTTCAGTTAGTTCCAGACATTGGAACAGAACTTCTCCAGGCTGAGGGACTGACAACCTCAAATCTACGACTTCAAGGGTGATGGACTGATTACATCGTCTTCACATCTCTACTGCTCCCGCCTACTTTCTGTACTCGACTGAAGAAGCTACTGTGTAGGCGAAACGTTTCGGAATAAAGTTGCCTAAATGTTGCCTATGTGTCTTATCTACCAATACTCTCGTTGCTGGGAGCAAAATCCTTTTAATGTAGGAAATCACCAGGAAAGAGACATCTTACTAACAGATCCCAGTAGGTAAATACACTCACTTTCTACACTACACACCATCATGCAGTGTACGGTGGAGGGAATTCCCTCATGGAATCGTCAGTCCTTGATTCTCATTCCAGCAGGACTGAAATAGCTCAGTCGTAATGGGTCACTTTCAGGACGATAGAAGCCTAAATATCTCTGTTTATGACCTTCAGTATTGCCAGGGATTGCTTGGAATAGGCCGCTGCAAATATGTTTTAAAGAAAACTTTCTCAACTTTTCTACTAGACCACTTGCATCCTTAGACGAAGCCTACGATCAGCTGAACGACCACTTGCACACTTAGACGAAACCTACGATCGGCTGAACGACCACTTGCACTCTTAGACGAAACCTACGATCAGCTGAACGACCACTGCACTCTTAGACGAAACCTACGATCAGCTGAACGACCACTTGCACTCTTAGACGAAACCTACGATCAGCTGAACGACCACTTAATTAATTACTACTTGTAATTCTAGAAGTAATCTATGATTAGTTATTTATACGGTAGACATTCTGAGGGCGACGGAGGATATAAGCTAATGTTTCAATATTTATTTTCAATTGTGGCACTAATTATAAATGCTGCAGTATAACTAATAATGAAAACATTCATATTTTTAATTTATTAAAAAAATCTCTGCCTTACTAGGCCATGTTGTACTTAACAGAGCGAAGTAAGTACGAAATAAAGGAACATTTGAACTTGTATTAGAAATTCCTGCCTGTGGAATAACTTTTTTGTACCTAAGACAATTCTGGTATGTGACTGGGTGGTGCTTTTGCGTAACAAATATTTTTTTATGAAATAGGGATGTTCTTGTACAAGACACAGCAGACACTTTCCTGTATGAAACAGGTCGTTTTATGTAAGAGACATGGGGTTTTGCTTAGGGCAAGGGGGGGGGGATTCTTGTACAGGACAGGGCTATTTTTTTATATGGGAGATAACGATTATTGTTTGGGACAGGGCAATTCATGCATGAGACTGTGGGCAATTTTGCGCAGTGACGTTCGATCTTGAAAGAATGGCTTCGAAAGGTAATTATAAAATAACCAAGAAAAAGACTGGTAATATTGTTCATCCCAAAAAGCAAGTGACCTCAAAAATATCTGGTCCAAAACATCCAGGCATGAAAATCTCCCATCTCATAATAAAAAAAAAACTGAGAGCGTCTGAAGAAAGGTTGAAACTGATCAATTTTATGAGCCAAAATATCTAATTCAGATATTGCATTAACTAAAGGTCGTTCAACTGCTCCTGGAGAGGATGGTATAACCTATGATATTCTCAGAACTCTAAGGCACGTGCCTGATAACCCTTTGTTGGCACTGTATAATCTCTGTTACATTGAGGGAGTTCTTCCTAATTCCTGGACCAATAGTCTCATTGTGCCTATCTCTAAGCCCCAACAGTCTGATACATTTAGACCGATCTCCTTAACTAGTTGTCTTTGTAAAACTTTTGAAAGAATGATATTTAACACTGTACTACAGAATCAGACACCAACTATCCCCTCATCTCTGTGGGTACGTGAAAGGTAGAAGTGTGCAGAATTGTATTTCCACCTTTCTCACTGCACACACCTCCAGTAGTTTTGCCACATTTCTTGATCTAAAATCTGTATTTGATATAGCAAACAGAACCATTATATTACATGAACTAGCCAAAATTAATATTGGCGGTAGTTTACTCTGCTGAATAATAGGATACCTGTTAAAATAGAGTATCCTCTGTCCTCTACCAAGGCTTTAGAAGCGAATCTAAAAAAAAATATCCCTAGTTACACCACAAGGAGGAGTTCTCATTCCCATGATATTTAATGTTCAGATTAATGCTTTCCTAAATGCTGTACCTGCCTCACCTAAACATGTAGTTATAAGGTATGCTGATGACATCATGATCCATGCAACAGGGCATAATAAGTTCAAGTAATTTGTAATCGAATAGACCTCATCATATCTTCTTCTAAAACAAAGATACTGACAAGCAAACGACATTCCCCACCCATCTGTCTGCAGGCTGACATTAGCTACATCAAATCTTACAGATATCTTGGTGTAGATGTACCCTTCAATAAATAAATCTACCATACCACATCTAAATAAGAAATACAAAGCTAGGCTAAATGGTCTCAAAGCTGTTGCTGGCTACAACCCGAACTATGATGATAATGTGAGAATCGTGAGAATGATGTATATAGCCTATGTTAGGTCCTTAATTGATTATGCTGCTCCCATATTGATATTAGCTAAAGTTCTCTCCGACCCTTGGAGTTACTGCAAAATGAAGACATCAGAATTACTTTTGGCTATCCTAAATCTATCAAGTTTCTTAATATCAGGAAGAAGATTGGTATCTCTAGTATCAGTGGTAGGTTTATTGAGAATAACATTGTACTTGGTATTAGAATGCTAAGAAATGAATCAGACACTGTCACTATTAATCTTACGAAATATCTAGAAGTAAATACACATAGATCTAAATTGGTTGTGAAAAACTACAGGACTATTTCACCCCTCCATGTAAGATGTGTTCATCTAATATCACATACCTGCAAGTCCCTTCCAAGAAGCTATCACTAGTAATCCCTTCCTTAAATCACTTGTAAAAACATCAACGGTTAAAGAAATTTTTAGCCTAGTTGGTAGTAATAAGTTATCACAATCTATGTACAGTGATGGATCTAAACAGGAGTTTTCTGGCAGGGCTGCATCTGCTCTTGTTGCAATCCTAATGGCGCTAAAGCTAACTTATGACACTGAGCTTGACTTCATTATTACTGATTTTATGTCATCACTGAAGGCTCTTCACTCACATAATGGCTCTAACAACATGCTCATTGCAGAAGCCAGGTATAGATACTCGAAAATCGAGAAAAAGGAATTAATGTACAATTGCTATGGATCCCATCACACACAGGATTTCTCCTTCATAATGAAGATATGTTAGCCGAGAAGAGCACCCTGAAGGAGAATGTAGAATATAACTTTAGTATATCTGTGTCCAGCGTTAGGAATAATATTAGGAGAGAGGTAAATAATTGAAACGAGTATTATAGGAATGCAGTTAGAAGCATGAGTAGATCTATAACCCACTATGATAACATGAACGTAGGAAGGTATGCTCACAGAGTAACTTTCAATGTGAACACACTGATGTTGTACTGGCCAGGCTTAGGCTTGGTTACAAGTACTCCTGGCAGTTTGGGAGACACACAGATGATGATCCAACCAAATGCAAAGTAAGTAGCCAGCCCTATGGTCACCATTTTGAACACTATGTACTTAATTGTCCACTTATTGAGGATAATAGAGATAAACAGTATAATCGACTATGTGATATGTCAGGGTATCTTATTAATGAAAATAAGATATCACATATATTAAGTAAATTTTCTAAATTTACTTTTAGATATAAATCCAGATGTACTCATGTCAACCCTTTTGGGGCCTAGTTCCTAGGATTTTGTGTATCCATATGCTCTTGCGCTACCATCCACAGGATGGATATAATGTGCACAATAAACTAGCCACTTAAACCACGGCACGGATGGGGATTGAACTCGCGGATTGAACTCCTGACCAAAGCGTTAGCCACTGGGCCAGCTGGCTACAATAAGGTTCATCCAACTAGATATATTTATACACATAGTTAGGAAGGTTAGCATAGGCACCATTGTTTACAATCGAGTCATTACGACTTCATGAGTCAACTGGCTACTTCGGTGGCAAAATATAAAAAAAAAATCTTGAAAGAATTGTTTTTATTAGTGAAAAATATTGTCTTTACATGGATGAATATTTTTTATACTTCGTATCCCAGTGTTTCTACATCCTAGGTCAATATCTTGTACTTGACAGTTAGTCACTTGACTCATTGTCAAGTATTTCACAGTGATCCATGTATCGGACTGGTAAATTTTTGTTCATGGAAGAGGGAATCTTGTACAGGACCAGAGAATTCTTGCATGTAACAGCGAAAAAATGTTGTACTGGGCAGGAGGATTCGTGTATGTGACAGGATTAGGATATTGTTGTGTCATAGGGAACTCTTGTACTGGTCCTGGGGATATTTGTATGTAAGAGAGGCACTCTTACGAGGGACTGGAGCAAATGACAGCTAGATTGTTGTATGAGACCTGGTAATACTTTGGTACGAGGTCACAGTTACATATATTTAGGACATCTTTAATGGACTCTTTTTCTATCTATGGCTCTTAGTGACCAGCTTCACAGGACTGAAATGTATCCAGTAACGACGTCCTAAACGTATGCACTCAAGTCCTTTCATCCATATTTTCCGTGCAATTACACCTAGATGCGTAGCAAGGAAGTTTATTCAGGTTAACACAAATACAAGGTTTCAAGTGACATTTAGTGACATTTGAAGAGAACAAATAAAGGATATTAAGAATCTAGTATGGTTGAATGTGATTCTTGTATAGGACTAGATGATTCTTATATGAAACAAAGAGATTCTTGTATGGAAAGGTGATACTCTTGTACTGGAAAAGTGTCTTCTATAGGGAAAGGTGATTCTTATTTGGGAATCTGGAAAAAGTTTATTCTTGCGTAGGTAGAGGTGAATCTTGTAAGGGACAATGTGATTCTTCTAAGGAACAAAGCGATTCATAGGGTACATGCTGATTCCTAGTGAATCACGTCCCCTGTAACGTCTTCGAGATCAGTACATCGCCTTCAAATCAAATCATATCAAACCAAATCAAATTTTATTTATTTGCAAGATTACACTGAGATCATGAAATTACAATAATTAGTTGCAGTGCACAGAGAACTACTGTCACGCCTAGACATTATGAGCAGACTTAATTTAATGGCTTACAGACAGCTTAATACTAAAGAAATTGATCATAGTTTAAGTTGTACATCTTTTTTGTTAATAGTAGACAGTAATTTTACTCAAATTACAGTAGTCCATTCTCAACCATCAGCATCATATTGTTCCAGACCATGGAGCTGAACTCTTCTCCAGGCTGAGCGACTGACCACCTTGTTACAGACCATGGAGCTGAACTCTTCTCCAGGCTGAGGGACTGACCACCTTGTTCCAGACCATAGAGCTGAACTCTTCTCCAGGCTGAGGGACTGACCACCTTGTTCCAGACCATGGAGCTAAACTATTCTCCAGGCTGAAGGACTGACCACCTTGTTCCAGACCATGGAGCTAAACTCTTCTCCAGGATGAGGGACTGACCACCTTGTTCCAGACCACGGAGCTAAACTCTTCTCCAGGCTGAGGGACTAACCACCTTGTTCCAGACCATGGAGCTAAACTCTTCTCCAGGCTGAGGGACTAACCACCTTGTTCCAGACCATGGAGCCGAACTCTTCTCCAGGCTGAGGGACTAACCACCTTGTTCAAGACCATGGAGCTGAACTCTTCTCCAGGCTAAGGGACTGACCACCTCAAATACAATTTCATCATCTTCATTTCAATACTACACCTGCTGCCTCTGTATTTGACTGAAGAAACCCGCTGTGTAGGCGAAGTGTTTCAAGAATAAAGACACCCAAGTGTTGCACATGTATCTTAATCATCCAAAAAATAAATATTGCAAACTGACGTTATTTTAGCAATACTGATTTTCATGAGATTAACGAAGCTATGAATACTGAGCGACGTTATGTGAGAGTGAAAGACACAGTGTAAGACACAGTGTAGGACACAGTGTAGGACACAGTGTAGGACACAGTGTAAGACACAGTGTAAGACAGAGTGTAAGAAACAGTGTAAGACAGTGTAAGACACAGTGTAAAACACAGTGTAAGACAGTGTAAGACACAGTGTAAGACAGTGTAAGACACAGTGTAAGACAGTGTAAGACACAGTGTAAGACAGTGTAAGACACAGTGTAAGACATAGTGTAAGACACAGTGTAAGACAGTGTAAGACAGTGTAAGACACAGTGCAAGACAGTGAAAGACACAGTGTAAGACACAGCGTAAGACAGTGTAAGACAGTGTAAGACACAGTGTAAGACACAGTGTAAGACACAGTGTAAGATACAGTGTAAGACAGTGTAAGACACAGTGTAAAACACAGTGTAAGACAGTGTAAGACACAGTGTAAGACATAGTGTAAGACACAGTGTAAGATAGTGTAAGACAGTGTAAGACACAGTGTAAGACAGTGTAAGACACAGTGTACAGCACAGTGCAAGACACAGTGTAAGACAGCGTAAGACACAATGCAAGACACAGTGTAAGACACAGTCTAAGACAGTGTAAGACACAGTGTAGGACACAGTGTAGGAGACAGTGTAAGACAGTGTAAGACAGTGTAAGACACAGTGTAAGACAGTGTAAGACGCAGTGTAAGACAGTGTAAGACAGTGTATGACACAGGGTAAGACACAGTGTTAGACTCAGTGTAAGACAGCGTAAGACACAGTGTAAGACACAGTGTAAGACACAGTGTAAGACAGTGTAAGACAGTGTAAGACACAATGTAAGACAGTGTAAGACACAGTGTAAGACACAGTGTAAGACACAGTGTAAGACACAGTGTAAGACACAGTGTAAGACACAGTGTAAGACAGTGTAAGACAGTGTAAGACACAGTGTAAGACACAGCGTAAGACACAGTGTAAGACACAGTGTAAGACACAGTGTAAGACACAGTGTAAGAAACAGCGAAATACACAGTGTAAGACACAGTGTAAGACAGCGTAAGACAGTGTAAGACAGTGTACGGCACAGTGTAAGACACAATGTAAGACACAGTGTAAGACACAGTGTAAGACACAGTGTAAGACACAGTGTAAGACAGAGCGTAAGGCACAGCGTAAGACACAGCGTAAGACACAGTGTGAGAAACAGTGTAAGACAGTGTAAGATATAGTGTAAGACACAGCGTAAGACAGTGCAAGACACAGTGTAAGACTGTGTAAGACACAGTGTAAGACAGTGTAAGCCACAGTGTAAGACAATGTAAGACACAGTGTAAGACAGTGCAACACACAGTGTAAGACAGTGTAAGACAGAGTGTAAGACAGTGTAAGACTCAGTGTAAGACACAGTGTAAGACACAGTGTAAGACACAGTGTAAGACAGTGTAAGACACAGTGAAAGACAGTGTAAGACACATTGTAAGACAGTGTAAGACACAGTGTAAGACAGTGTAAGACAGTGTAAGACACAGTGTAAGACAGTGTAAGACACAGTGTAAGACAGTATACGACAGTGTAAGACACAGTGTAAGACAGTGTAAGGCAAAGTGTAAGACACAGTGTAAGACAGTGTAAGGCAAAGTGTAGGACACAGTGTAAGACATAGTGTAAGACACAGTGTAAGACACAGTGTAAGACAGTGTAAGACAGTGTAAAACACAGTGTAAAACACAGTGTAAGACAGTGTAAGACACAGTGTATAGCACAGTGTAAGACACAGTGTAAGACACAGTGTAAGACACAGTGTAGGACACAGTGTAGGACACAGTGTAGGACACAGTGTAGGACACAGTGTAGGACACAGTGTAAGACAGTGTAAGACAGAGTGTAAGACACAGTGTAAGACAGTGTAAGACACAGTGTAAGACACAGTGTAAGACACAGTGCAAGACACAGTGTAAGACACAGTGTAAGACACAGCGTAAGACACAGCGTAAGACACAGTGTAAGACACAGTGTAAGACACAGTGTAAGAAACAGCGAAAGACACAGTGTAAGACACAGTGTAAGACAGTGTAATACACAGCGTAAGACAGTGTACGGCACAGTGTAAGACACAGTGTAAGACACAGTGTAAGACACAGTGTAAGACAGTGTAAGACACAATGTAAGACACAGTGTAAGACACAGCGTAAGGCACAGCGTAAGACATAGCGTAAGACAGTGCAAGACACAGTGTAAGACAGTGCAAGACACAGTGTAAGACAGTGTAAGACACAGTGTAAGACAGTGTAAGACAGTGTAAGACACAGTGTAAGACAGTGCAAGACACAGTGTAAGACAGTGCAAGACAGAGTGTAAGACAGTGTAAGACTCAGTGTAAGACACAGAGTAAGACAGTGTAAGACACAGTGTAAGACACAGTGTAAGACAGTGTAAGACACAGTGTAAGACACAGTGTAAGACAGTGTAAGACAGTATAAGACACAGTGTAAGACACAGTGTAAGACAGTGTAAGACACATTGTAAGACAGTGTAAGACACAGTGTAAGACAGTGTAAGACACAGTGTAAGACACAGTGTAAGACAGTGTAAGACACTGTGCAAGACAGTGTAAGACAGTGTAAGACACAGTGTAAGACAGTGTAAGACACAGTGTAAGACACAGTGTAAGACAGTGTAAGACAGTGTAAGATACAGTGTAAGACACAGTGAAAGACAGTGTAAGGCAAAGTGTAAGACACAGTGTAAGACATAGTGTAAGACACAGTGTAAGACAGTGTAAGACACAGTGTAAGACAGTGTAAGACAGTGTAAGACACAGTGTAAGACACAGAGTAAGACTTAGTTCAAGACACAGCGTAAGACACAGTGTAAGACACTGTGTAGGACACAGTGTAAGACACAGTGTAAGACGCAGTGTAAGACACAGTGTAAGACAGTGTAAGACACAGTGTAAGACAGTATAAGACAGTGTAAGACACAGCGTAAGACACAGCGTAAGACACAGTGTAAGACACAGTGTAAGACACAGCGTAAGACACAGCTTAAGACACAGTGTAAGACACAGTGTAAGACAGCGTAAAACACAGTGCAAGACACAGTGAAAGACACAGTGTAAGACACAGTGTAGGACACAGTGTAAGACAGTGTAAGACACAGTGTAAGACACAGTGTAAGACACAGTGTAAGACACAGTGTAAGACAGTGTAAGACAGTGTAAGAGAGTGTAAGACACAGCGTAAGACACAGTGTAAGACACAGTGTAAGACACAGTGTAAGAAACAGCGAAAGACACAGTGTAAGACACAGTGTAAGACAGTGTAATACACAGCGTAAGCCATAGTGTAATACACAGCGTAAGACAGTGTACGGCACAGTGTAAGACACAGTGTAAGACGGTGTAAGACACAGTGTAAGACACAGCGTAAGGCACAGCGTAAGACACAGCGTAAGACAGTGCAAGACACAGTGTAAGACAGTGTAAGACACAGTGTAAGACAGTGTAAGACACAGTGTAAGACAGTGTAAGACACAGTGTAAGACAGAGTGTAAGACAGTGTAAGACTCAGTGTAAGACACAGTGTAAGACAGTGTAAGACACAGTGTAAGACAGTGTAAGACACATTGTAAGACAGTGTAAGACACAGTGTAAGACAGTGTAAGACACAGTGTAAGACACAGTGTAAGACAGTGTAAGACACTGTGCAAGACAGTGTAAGACAGTGTAAGACAGTATAAGACACAGTGTAAGACACAGTGAAAGACACAGTGTAAGACAGTGTAAGACAGTGTAAGATACAGTGTAAGACACAGTGAAAGACAGTGTAAGGCAAAGTGTAAGACACAGTGTAAGACATAGTGTAAGACACAGTGTAAGACAGTGTAAGACAGTGTAAGACACAGTGTAAGACAGTGTAAGACAGTGTAAGACACAGTGTAAGACACAGAGTAAGACTTAGTTCAAGACACAGCGTAAGACACAGTGTAAGACACTGTGTAGGACACAGTGTAAGACACAGTGTAAGACGCAGTGTAAGACACAGTGTAAGACAGTGTAAGACACAGTGTAAGACAGTATAAGACAGTGTAAGACACTGCGTAAGACACAGCGTAAGACACAGTGTAAGACACAGTGTAAGACACAGCGTGAGACACAGCTTAAGACACAGTGTAAGACAGCGTAAGACACAGTGCAAGACACAGTGTAAGACAGTGTAAGAAACAGTGTAAGACACAGTGTAAGACACAGCGTAAGACACAGCGTAAGACACAGTATAAGACAGTGTAAGACACAATTTAAGACAGTGTAAGACACAGTGTAAGACACAGTGTAAGACACAGCGTAAGACACAGTGTAAGACACAGTGTAATACCCAGCGTAAGACACAGTGTAAGACACAGTGTAAAACACAGTGTAAGACAGTGTAATACACAGTGTAAGATAGTGTAAGACACAGTGTAAGACAGTGTAAGACACAGTGTAAGACAGTGCAAGACACAGTGTAAGACACAGTGTAAGACACAGTGTAAGATAGTATAAGACACAGTGTAAGACGCAGTGTAAGACACATTGTAAGACAGTGTAAGACTCAGTGTAAGACACAGTGTAAGACACAGTGTAAGACACAGTGTAAGACAGTGTAAGACACTGTGCAAGAAAGTGTAAGAAAGTGTAAGACACAGTGCAAGACAGTATAAGACACAGTGTAAGACACAGTGTAAGACACAGTGTAAGACAGTGTAAGATACAGTGTAAGACACAGCGAAAGACAGTGTAAGGCAAAGTGTAAGACACAGTGTAAGACATAGTGTAAGACACAGTGTAAGACAGTGTAAGACACAGTGTAAGACAGTGTAAGACAGTGTAAGACACAGTGTAAGACACAGTGTAAGACAGTGTAAGACACAGTGTATAGCACAGTGTAAGACACAGTGTAAGACAGCGTAAGACACAATGCAAGACACTGTGTAAGACACAGTGTAGGACACAGTGTAGGACACAGTGTAAGACACAGTGTAAGACACAGTGTAAGACACATTGTAAGACAGTGTAAGACACAGTGTAAGACAGTGTAAGACAGTGTAAGACACAGTGTAAGACAGTGTAAGACACAGTGTAAGATACAGTGTAAGACACAGTGTAAGACACAGTGTAAGACAGTGTAAGACACAGTGTAAGACATAGTGTAAGACGCAGTGTAAGACACAGTGTAGGACACTGTGTAAGACATAGTGTAAGACACGGTGTAAGACAGTGTAAGACACAGTGTAAGACACAGTGTAAGACACAGTGTAAGACACATTGTAAGACAGTGTAAGACACAGTGTAAGACAGTGTAAGACAGTGTAAGACAGTGTAGGACACAGTGTAGGACACAGTGTAAGACACAGTGTAAGATAGTGTAAGACACAGTGTAAGACACAGTGTATGAGACATTGTAAGACAGAGTGTAAGACACAGTGTAAGACACAGTGTAGGACACAGTGTAGAACTCAGTGTAAGACAGAGTGTAAGACACAGAGTAAGACTTAGTTCAAGACACAGCGTAAGACACAGTGTAAGACACTGTGTAGGACACAGTGTAAGACACAGTGTAAGACGCAGTGTAAGACACAGTGTAAGACAGTGTAAGACACAGTGTATAGCACAGTGTAAGACACAGTGTAAGACAGCGTAAGACACAATGCAAGACACAGTGTAAGACACAGTGTAAGACACAGTGTAGGACACAGTGTAGGACACAGTGTAGGACACAGTGTAAGACAGAGTATAAGACAAAGTGTAAGACACAGTGTAAGACAGTGTAAGACAGTGTAAGACACAGTGTAAGACAGTGTAAGACAGTGTAAGACACAGTGTAAGACACAGTATAACACAGTGTATGACAGTGTAAGACACAGTGTAAGACACAGCGTAAGACGCAGTGTAAGACAGTGTAATACACAGCGTAAGACACAGTGTAATACACAACGTAAGACAGTGTACGGCACAGTGTAAGACACAGTGTAAGACACAGTGTAAGACACATTGTAAGACAGTGTAAGACACAATGTAAGACACAGTGTAAGACACAGCGTAAGGCACAGCGTAAGACACAGCGTAAGACAGTGCAAGACACAGTGTAAGACAGTGTAAGACACAGTGTAAGACAGTGTAAGACACAGTGTAAGACAGTGTAAGACACAGTGTAAGACAGTGTAAGACACAGTGTAAGAGAGTGCAAGACACAATGTAAGACAGTGTAAGACTCAGTGTAAGACACAGTGTAAGACACAGTGTAGGACACAGTGTAAGACAGTATAAGACACATTGTAAGACAGTGTAAGACACAGTGTAAGACAGTGTAAGACACAGTGTAAGACACAGTGTAAGACACAGTGTAAGACAGTGTAAGACACTGTGCAAGATAGTGTAAGACAGTGTAAGACACAGTGTAAGACAGTATAAGACACAGTGTAAGACACAGTGTAAGACACAGTGTAAGACACAGTGTAAGACAGTGTAAGATACTGTGTAAGACACAGTGAAAGACAGTGTTAGGCAAAGTGTAAGACACAGTGTAAGACATAGTGTAAGACACAGTGTAAGACAGTGTAAGACAGTGTAAGACACAGTGTAAGACACAGTGTAAGACATTGTAAGACACAGTGTATAGCACAGTGTAAGACACAGTGTAAGACAGCGTATGACACAATGCAAGACACTGTGTAAGACAGTGTAGGACACAATGTAGGACACAGTGTAGGACACAGTGTAAGACAGAGTGTAAGACAGAGTGTAAGACAGAGTGTAAGACAGAGTGTAAGACACAGTGTAAGACACAGTGTAAGACACAGTGTAAGACAGTGTAAGACACAGTGTAAGATATAGTGTAAGACGCAGTGTAAGACACTGTGTAGGACACTGTGTAAGACATAGTGTAAGACACGGTGTAAGACAGTGTAAGACACAGTGTAAGACACAGTGTAAGGCACAGTTTAAGACAGCGTAAGACACAGTGTAAGACAGTGTAAGACAGTGTAAGACACAGTGTAAGACACAGTGTAGGACACAGTGTAAGACACAGTGTAAGACACAGTGTAAGATAGTGTAAGACACAGTGTAAGACACAGTGTAGGACACAGTGTAGAACTCAGTGTAAGACAGAGTGTAAGACACAGAGTAAGACTTAGTTCAAGACACAGCGTAAGACACAGTGTAAGACACTGTGTAGGACACAGTGTAAGACACAGTGTAAGACGCAGTGTAAGACACAGTGTAAGACAGTGTAAGACACAGTGTAAGACAGTATAAGACAGTGTAAGACACAACGTAAGACACAGCGTAAGACACAGTGTAAGACACAGTGTAAGACACAGCGTAAGACACAGCTTAAGACACAGTGTAAGACACAGTGTAAGACAGCGTAAGACACAGTGCAAGACACAGTGTAAGAAACAGTGTAAGACACAGTGTAAGACACAGCGTAAGACACAGTATAAGACAGTGTAAGACACAATGTAAGACACAGAGTAAGACACAGTGTAAGACACAGTGTAAGACACAGTGTAAGACACAGTGTAAGACACAGTGTAATACCCAGCGTAAGACACAGTGTAAGACACAGCGTAAGACACTGCGTAAGACACAGTGTAAGACACAGTGTAATACCCAGCGTAAGACACAGTGTAAGACACAGTGTAAAACACAGTGTAAGACACAGTGTAATACCCAGCGTAAGACACAGTTTAAGACACAGTGTAAGACACAGTGTAAGACACAGTATGAGATACTGTGTAGGACACAGTGTAGGACACAGTGTAAGACAGTGTAAGACAGTGTAAGACACAGTGTAAGACATAGAGTAAGACTTAGTTCAAGACACAGCGTAAGACACAGTGTAAGACACTGTGTAGGACACAGTGTAAGACACAGTGTAAGACGCAGTGTAAGACACAGTGTAAGACAGTGTAAGACACAGTGTAAGACAGTATAAGACAGTGTAAGACACAGCGTAAGACAGTGTGTAGGACACAGTGTAGGACACAGTGTAAGACACAGTGGAAGACAAAATATGAGATACTGTGTAGGACACAGTGTAAGACACAGTGTAAGTCACAGTGTAAGACACAGTGTAAGACGCAGTGTAAGACACAGTGTAAGACGCAGTGTAAGACACAGTGTAAGACACAGTGTAAGACAGTGTAAGACAGTGTAAGACACAGTGTAAGACAGTATAAGACACAGTGTAAGACACAGTGTAAAACACAGCGATTCATAGGGTACATGCTGATTCCTAGTGAATCACGTCCCCTGTAACGTCTTCGAGATCAGTACATCGCCTTCAAATCAAATCATATCAAACCAAATCAAATTTTATTTATTTGCAAGATTACACTGAGATCATGAAATTACAATAATTAGTTGCAGTGCACAGAGAACTACTGTCACGCCTAGACATTATGAGCAGACTTAATTTAATGGCTTACAGACAGCTTAATACTAAAGAAATTGATCATAGTTTAAGTTGTACATCTTTTTTGTTAATAGTAGACAGTAATTTTACTCAAATTACAGTAGTCCATTCTCAACCATCAGCATCATATTGTTCCAGACCATGGAGCTGAACTCTTCTCCAGGCTGAGCGACTGACCACCTTGTTACAGACCATGGAGCTGAACTCTTCTCCAGGCTGAGCGACTGACCACCTTGTTACAGACCATGGAGCTGAACTCTTCTCCAGGTTGAGCGACTGACCACCTTGTTACAGACCATGGAGCTGAACTCTTCTCCAGGCTGAGCGACTGACCACCTTGTTACAGACCATGGAGCTGAACTCTTCTCCAGGCTGAGCGACTGACCACCTTGTTACAGACCATGGAGCTGAACTCTTCTCCAGGCTGAGCGACTGACCACCTTGTTACAGACCATGGAGCTGAACTCTTCTACATGCTGAGCGACTGACCACCTTGTTACAGACCATGCAGCTGAACTCTTCTCCAGGCAGAGCGACTGACCACCTTGTTCCAGACCATGGAGCTGAACTCTTCTCCAGGATGAGGGACTGACCACCTTGTTCCAGACCATGGAGCTAAACTCTTCACCAGGCTGAGGGACTGACCACCTTGTTCCAGACCATAGAGCTAAACTCTTCTCCAGGCTGAGGGACTGACCACCTTGTTCCAGACCATGGAGCTAAACTCTTCTCCAGGGTGAGGGACTGACCACCTTGTTCCAGACCACGGAACTAAACTCTTCTCCAGGCTGAGGGACTAACCACCTTGTTCCAGACCATGGAGCTAAACTCTTCTCCAGGCTGAGGGACTAACCACCTTGTTCCAGACCATGGAGCCGAACTCTTCTCCAGGCTGAGGGACTAACCACCTTGTTCAAGACCATGGAGCTGAACTCTTCTCCAGGCAAAGGGACTGACCACCTCAAATACAATTTCATCATCTTCATTTCAATACTACACCTGCTGCCTCTGTATTTGACTGAAGAAACCCGCTGTGTAGGCGAAGTGTTTCAACAATAAAGACACCCAAGTGTTGCACATGTATCTTAATCATCCAAAAAATAAATATTGCAAACTGACGTTATTTTAGCAATACTGATTTTCATGAGATTAACGAAGCTATGAATACTGAGCGACGTTATGTGAGAGTGAAAGACACAGTGTAAGACACAGTGTAGGACACAGTGTAGGACACAGTGTAGCACACAGTGTAGGACACAGTGTAGGACACAGTGTAAGAAACAGTGTAAGACAGTGTAAGAAACAGTGTAAGACAGTGTAAGACAGTGTAAGACACAGTGTAAGACAGTGTAAGACACAGTGTAAGACAGTGTAAGACACAGTGTAAGACAGTGTAAGACACAGTGCATGACACAGTGGAAGACAGTGTAAGACAGTGTAAGACACAGTGCAAGACAGTGAAAGACACAGTGTAAGACACAGTGTAAGACAGTGTAAGACACAGTGTAAGACAGTGTAAGACACAGTGTAAGACACAGTGTAAGACACAGTGTAAGACACAGTGTAAGACAGTGTAAGACAGTGTAAGACAGTGTAAGACACAGTGTAAGACACAGTGTAAGACACAGTGTAAGACACAGTGTAAGACACAGTGTAAGACACAGTGTAAGACACAGTGTAAGACACAGTGTAAGACACAGTGTAAGACACAGTGTAAGACACAGTGTAAGACACAGTGTAAGACACAGTGTAAGACAGTGTAAGACACAGTGTAAGACAGTGTACACCACAGCGTAAGACACAGTGTAAGACAGCGTAAGACACAATGCAAGACACAGTGTAAGACACAGTGTAAGACAGTGTAAGACACAGTGTAGGACACAGTGTAGGACACAGTGTAAGACACAGTGTAAGACAGTGTAAGACGCAGTGTAAGACAGTGTAAGACAGTGTATGACACAGTGTAAGACACAGTGTAGGACACAGTGTAAGACACAGTGTAAGGCAGTGTAAGACACAGTGTAAGACACAGTGTAAGACACAGTGTAAGACACCGTGTAAGACACAGTGTAAGACAGTGTAAGACACAGTGTAATACACAGTGTAAGACACAGTGTAAGACACAGTGTAAGACACATTGTAAGACACAGCGTGAGACACAGTGCAACACAGTGTAAGACACAGTGTAAGACAGTGTAAGACAGTGTAAGACAGTGTAAGACACAGTGTAAGACACAGTGTAAGACACAGTGTAAGACAGTGTAAGACAGTGTAAAACAGTGTAAGACAGTGTAAGACACAGTGTAAGACAGTGTAAGACACAGTGTAAGACACACTGTAAGACACAGTGTAAGACACAGTGTAACACAGTGTAAGACACAGTGTAAGACACAGTGTAAGACACAGTGTAAGACAGTGTAAGACACAGTGTAAGACACAGTGTAAGACAGTGTAAGACACTGTGTAAGACACAGTGTAAGACAGTGTAAGACACAGTGTAAGACACAGTGTAAGACACAGTGTAAGACACAGTGTAAGACACAGTGTAAGACACAGCGTAAGGCACAGCGTAAGACACAGTGTAAGACACAGTGTAATACACAGCGTAAGACAGTGTAAGACACAGTGTAAGACACAGTGTAAGACACAGTGTAAGACACAGTGTAAGACACAGTGTAAGACACAGCGTAAGGCACAGCGTAAGACACAGTGTAAGACACAGTGTAAGACACAGTGTAAGACACAGCGTAGGGCACAGCGTAAGACACAGCGTAAGACACAGTGTAAGACACAGCGTAAGGCACAGCGTAAGACACAGCGTAAGACACAGTGTGAGAAACAGTGTAAGACAGTGTAAGACATAGTGTAAGACACAGCGTAAGACAGTGCAAGACACAGTGTAAGACAGTGTAAGACACAGTGTAAGACAGTGTAAGCCACAGTGTAAGACAGTGTAAGACAGTGTGTAAGACAGTGTAAGACACAGTGTAAGACACAGTGTAAGACACAGTGTAAGACAGTGTAAGACACAGTGTAAGACACAGTGTAAGACAGTGTAAGACACAGTGTAAGACAGTATAAGACACAGTGTAAGACACAGTGTAAGAAAGTGTAAGACAGTGTAAGACACAGTGTAAGAAAGTGTAAGACAGTGTAAGACACAGTGTAAGACACAGTGTAAGACAGTGTAAGGCAAAGTGTAAGACACAGTCTAAGACAGAGTAAGACACAGTGTAAGACAGTGTAAGACACAGTGTAAGACAGTGTAAGACACAGTGTAAGACAGTGTAAGACACAGTGTATAGCACAGTGTAAGACACAGTGTAAGACAGCGTAAGACACAATGC
>NW_027195252.1:0-60000 GCF_038502225.1 Cherax quadricarinatus
CTGAGGAAGATTTGACATACAAATATAATCCCGTGCTAAAAGCCATCTGCTCTTCCAAGGATAAAGTGATCATGCTAGGGTGGTTTTTCCAGGATTGTGAGAATTACTGGATGCTAGGAATCGGTACTCTCTCAGCCGGGCACCCAGATGAGCTGAGGCTTCTTGGTTATGTCGTTTACCTCACCATCTTGTGTGCCAACCCTTGGTTTTGGAGCAGTTTAGACCATGCAGATCATATTGGTCGGCTTGCACATTGTTGCAAAACACGTATATTCCGTTTGAATTGGGGCAGCGAAGTGGAGAACCACTGTAATGCTGAGTGTCTGTGGGTCGAAGCGTGTGCTCACTGCCAGCTTCAGGTTCACGTAGGTTTGCCAGGACTGGTCCTGGCCCGCGTCTTTTCTATGTGGTGAACCAGCAAAGGCTCTCAGAGGAGTGCCATAGTTTATACGCTCTCGAAGGAGTGTCGTAGTTTGTACGCCCTGTAGCTGGGATACAGCATGTCTTAGATTCAAGTGGTGTCAGGGCCGTAGTTCTCGTAGGTATGAGGCTTGCAACTCTCAAAAGCTCTGCTCCATTTGAGCCATTCCTGGCATTCGGGATGCGGCCTGAAAGTGACTCAGATGATTCTCTGTCCGTGAAGAGAGTATATATGTTCGCCTGGACTGTGGTCCTGGCACGGGTCTTAGTCTTGTAATGACCCATCTCTGGGTCCCGAAGGAGAATCGGTTCTGCAGTGTTGCAGCATGTGCTACTCACTCATTGTTTTAATAAGTAAGTTTATTCAGGTATACACAAATACAGTTACATAGAATTTTCATACATAGCAGCATATGTGTAAAGTACCTAGGATAACCCAAAAAGTCAGACAGAGTGACATATTTCCATTGGGGTCCTTTACGTCTCATAAGCGACAACGCAGTTTGTAATCTTGCTGGCAGAACACTGGTTCATGTCCATGCTGGTCACATATGAACATGCATATGTATTTTCTGTGCCCATTGCCGAAATGGGAATTCACAGGAGGAAGTCCGGAGAGCGATGTTCATTCACAGCTTGGAAACAGGCAATTTCCCTGTTGAACTTTGCAACCACGAGCATGTTGTTATTCACCTTTTCAGCAATGAGGCCTTTCCAGCTGGACTGTTTGTAGGTCGCGTTTTAACGGGATTTGGCTGTGGAGCAGTCTCACTCAGTAATGGCCCTGTTGCAGGGCAATTTAGAAGGGTTTACGTAATCTCAATCCACCAAGCCTGACTTGAAGTGAGGCTTACATCAGGTGTTCGTTATCTAGGGAAAGGTTCAGTACACTTTCTAACAAGGACTTTAGAAGGGTGACATATTCCTTGAGTTTTGGAATGTTGAAGGCTATGGAGCATCACAAGAAGGTGAGTTTTGTGAGGGCATCATGTGCATCAGTGTCTTAATTTCGGCATTCCATCATCCTGTGGTCTGAGATTTTTTTTCCTGGAATCAGATCAATGAATGGCACAGGACACAAAGAGTGCCAAGGTGAGTGCTGTTGGCATCATTAGTGACTCGTGCGTCTGGCAATGTGGCACTAATGCGCGCGCGCACACACACACACGCACACACGCACACACACACACACACACACACACACACACACACACACACACACACACACACACACACACACAAGCGGTGCCAGGACCAATGACTCGACCCCTGCAACTACAATTAGGTTAGTGCACACTCGCACATGCGCACACGCGCACAAACGCACACAGAATAAAGTACGTTCCTATAACAAATGGCAGGCTTAACTCATTTGTAATAATTTTGTCATTGCCCATTCCAATCTTTTTACCCCCACCCTACCCCATTATTCATCTCCGTACCTCTCCACTTCATCCCTCCCTCAAACACATCCCATCCACCCAAGCTCCCCCCACTCCTCCCCCACACACTCCTCCCTCCTCTCTTCCCTAACTGAAAAAATCTCCTTTATCTTCAATGGACTATAATGTGCACTGCGGTCAGAGAGGATTTTCATTGTTATTTGGAGCAGAATAACTCTCTAGTCATAAAAATATCACACTGCACACTGATTAAATTTACATTTACTTAGTATTTTCTTTTTAAATGATTACGTTTGAGCCCAAGAAGAGAGAAAAAAATCATGTTTTGAAATATGCAATCAGCTGTAGTGGCTGAGAGCACACAAAGTATAAAGATGAATGGGGGAGAGAGGCAGGCGTCCATAAGATATCTCAACTGGTACCGGTCCAGTTCAGGGATGAGACAAACGTATAGTTGTATTCGTACTTGCATTTCTATATACAGAAGAAGAGCTATTTGTATTTGGAATGATATTAAGGTTATGTATTTGTTAATATGTATTTTGCTGCACGTATTTGTTTTTTTGTCCTTCACATACAGCTCAATGCAAACAATAATTACTTCCCATATCCGAAATCCGATCTCCAACTTGATGTAATCTTAATCTGGCAGCTCTCTTCAGTACTTGATATCTAAGTCGGTAACATTCTCATGATGTGTGAACTTGTGCTGAACCTGTCATAATCCCTGCTTGCTGTCGTTTATGCGCGTCCTGTTGGTCTAAATCCGAAATTATCAGTCTCTCGGGAAGGCAGAATATCTAGCCTGGAAATGATGCTAAACCAGTACTCAGTGGAACGTCGCCGCTGACACAACAGTGTTGCTTTGTTAGTAAACAATGCAAGTAAATTATGGAGACACCTTTAAGGTTTGCCCTCCAGTACGATTATATCCCATTAGTGTTTGCAAAAACATTTAGTACAGTATTTAAGAGTTCCGTGATATTTTAATAAGGTAATGATTTTTAATGCTACTTTACATTTAATATACGAATTTAAATTTAATTTTCTAGTCTTATATAACACTACATAACACTGAGTTAACATCTAAGGATGGTGTTCACTAGGTTTTATTACAGAAATACTACGACCATCTCATTATTTAGCCAGATTAAACATAACGTAAACCATGCTATTCATAGCACTAGTATCCTGTCGCATTTATGATATGTTGTTACTGGCACTGTACAGTAACGGATGAAACGTGGCCCATTTCGTTATGCAATCTGTCTGTAACTTCTCATTCCAAATTTCTATTGCCCTATTTTTCTATATTCAGAGGCCTTCTATACTTCACTTGGGAACTGCAAACACAATGATTTTTGTGTATTTTAATACGTAGCGCAATTTAAGGGAACAAAATTACTATGGTGAGGCTAGACATAGATGTGCAGAATTGCATTTACTCTCTGGTTGCTCAGAACCTCATCAACATTGGACATGAGTTTCATTTTATTGAAAATGTGAGGTAACTGACATGACCTGTTGCATCTGACGTTCTCTCATCTAATTTCACTTACTTTCGAAAACATCAGACCAAGAACTGTAATTCAAGGAAACTGGAAATATGCATGTGCAAAAGTCATTTATTCTGTTATCAACAACTGCAAATAATAACAAAAGCAAAATGATCCTCTGATTGGTGTGGTGTAATTCTTATTCATACGTATATCCTATGAAATTTACAGAGGCATCACACTGCAACTCTCCCACAACTAAAATATTCAACTGGAAAACGCGAATAGTGCATTTCTAATATAAAATATTTTTAAATGCAAAATAAATTAAACAGTACTATATGTCCCACCTTTATGGAATGGAATTATTTCATTGCTATTAAACCTGCAAACTGGAGCTGACTAGGATACCTTAGCAGTGCTGTATGTGGCTTACTTCCAGACTAATAGACCTATTCAGTATATCTGAAATATATGTTCTGCCTCCTCAGAAATAAAGTTGTACTGTGAATGTTAAAAGCAATTATCTGAGCTGCCATACAGTAGTTTACTTTATTATTACTGTTGTGTAGTGGAAATTGTCCTGGAGGTGCCTAACCATATTTTACAAATTTTCAGCGTATTACATGAAAATTATGGTAAAATATCACTATCGTAATTGGAATTTACTTGAATTCGATTTGTACTATAAGCCTTGTAAGAAAGGATTTCAAAGCAGTGGATGTAGCCCCTACCGGGGTACCTGGTCTACCCCTGGTATCTTACCTGGAGCAAGAGCTCTCCTGGTACTGGTCAGACGCTCGCTAATTGGCCTAACGGGAGTCTTGGTCCCGAAACTGAACAAGAAATGTACCATGATGGCGATAGTGACTGCGAAAACATGTGATGTATAAAGAGACACGCAAGACTTGCTTATTTCCTTAGGTCTTCCTTATGTCTCTCCCTTCAGTACCTTCTCTCTCTTTCTCTCTCGCCTCTCGCTCTTTCTCATTCCCTCAACTTCTCTTTCTATGCCCGTTCCTTCCTTCCCTCCCTCCCTCTCTTTTACTTATCACTCATTTACCCCTCGCTCCGTCCTCTCCAACCCTTTTCTTCCCTCCCTCACTTCTTCTCGTCTCAGGTTCTCTCAAGCTTGCTACCATCTGCAGCTCATAAGACTGCCATCCCCACGAGCCCCTTTGAGGCGGGGTAGATGGCAGACCAGAGGCCTAGCTTCTCTCTACGAGCCCCGTGAGGGCGGGGAATGTGGCTAGGCCTGGGGACACTTGGTCCCAAAGATGAGGAGGTCCTGTACCTCCTCCCATGGGAGACTTAAGTCTCGAGACACTCCCCAGATAGGGAGCCAAGGCCGGGTCACCACTACTTGGAAAAGACCCGGGCCGGGAGAATACCGGCGAATAAAAAAAAAAAAAAAAAAAAAGCTTCCCTGCCTTCCGTATTTCCCCTTTTCCTCTCTTTTCCACTGTCCTCCCCTCCCTCTCTTTACCTATCTGTCGCGGTTTTCCTCTCACTTCTCTTTTGTATCTTCATTTCTCCCTTGTCCTGCTTTCCTCGTTCATATTTCTCCCATCCCTTTTTGACCCCTTCGCCCCCCACTCTTTCTTTCTTTCTTCATTTTTCTCCCCCAGACTCTCATTAGAGGGGAAAACTTAGCATTTCTTATTCATTTTAGTCTAAATGTCCTTTTCACAGCCTCATTTTACACATTTGTATGCATTGTTTGTGGGTTTTTTACATTAAATTTTCTCAAAATTATTGATCAAAATCGTAATTTTATTAAGTTCATTCGTTGTAATCGATTTATTTTTAATTATCAAAAGCATTAAAAATTTATATTTTTATAAAAAAAAATCCCATCATGATGTTATTGTTATTACTCATCCCAGTATATGCTCCTTACTTATCCCAGTATATGCTCCTTACTTATCCCAGTATATACTCCTTACTTATCCCAGTATATGCTCCTTACTTATCCCAGTATATGCTCCTTACTTATCCCAGTATATGCTCCTTACTTATCCCAGTATATGCTCCTTACTCATCCCAGTATATGCTCCTTACTTATCCCAGTATATGCTCCTTACTTATCCCAGTATATGCTCCTTACTCATCCCAGTATATGCTCCTTACTCATCCCAGTATATGCTCCTTACTCATCCCAGTATATGCTCCTTACTCATCCCAGTATATGCTCCTTACTTATCCCAGTATATGTTCCTTACTCATCCCAGTATATGCTCCTACTCATCCCAGTATATGCTCCTTACTTATCCCAGTATATGCTCCTTACTCATCCCAGTATATGCTCCTTACTCATCCCAGTATATGCTCCTTACTTATCCCAGTATATGCTCCTTACTTATCCCAGTATATGCTCCTTACTTATCCCAGTATATGCTCCTTACTTATCCCAGTATATGCTCCTTACTTATCCCAGTATATGCTCCTTACTTATCCCAGTATATGCTCCTTACTTATCCCAGTATATGCTCCTTACTTATCCCAGTATATGCTCCTTACTTATCCCAGTATATGCTCCTTACTTATCCCAGTATATGCTCCTTACTTATCCCAGTATATGCTCCTTACTTATCCCAGTATATGCTCCTTAATTATCCCAGTATATGCTCCTTACTTATCCCAGTATACTCCTTACTTATCCCAGTATATGCTCCTTACTTATCCCAGTATATGCTCCTTACTTATCCCAGTATATGCTCCTTACTTATCCCAGTATATGCTCCTTACTTATCCCAGTATATGCTCCTTACTTATCCCAGTATATGCTCCTTACTTATCCCAGTATATGCTCCTTACTTATCCCAGTATATGCTCCTTACTTATCCCAGTATATGCTCCTTACTTATCCCAGTATATGCTCCTTACTTATCCCAGTATATGCTCCTTACTTATCCCAGTATATACTCCTTACTTATCCCAGTATATGCTCCTTACTTATCCCAGTATATGCTCCTTACTTATCCCAGTATATGCTCCTTACTTATCCCAGTATATGCTCCTTACTTATCCCAGTATATGCTCCTTACTTATCCCAGTATATGCTCCTTACTCATCCCAGTATATGCTCCTTACTTATCCCAGTATATGCTCCTTACTCATCCCAGTATATGCTCCTTACTCATCCCAGTATATGTTCCTTACTCATCCCAGTATATGCTCCTTACTCATCCCAGTATATGCTCCTTACTCATCCCAGTATATGCTCCTTACTCATCCCAGTATATGCTCCTTACTTATCCCAGTATATGCTCTTTACTCATCCCAGTATATACTCCTTACTCATCCCAGTATATACTCCTTACTCATCCCAGTATACACTCCCTACTCATCCCAGCATATACTCCTTACTCATCCCAGTATGTACTCGTTACTCATCCCAGTGTATGCTATTTTTCATCCCAGCATATACTCCTTACTCATCCCAGCATATACTCCTTACTCATCCCAGTATGTACTCCTTACTCATCCCAGTATGTACTTCTTACTCATCCCAGTGTATGCTCCTTTTTCATCCCAACATATACTCCTTACTCATCCCAGTATATCCTCCTTACTCATCCCAGTATACGCTCTTTACTCACCCCAGTATGTACTCTTTACTCATCCCAGCATATACTCCTTACTCATCCTAGCATAAACTTATTATTCATTCCGTCGTTTATACAGAAATCACATTTTCAATGTTTTTTCATTTATTTCCCTATTAAAACCAATGACGCGTATTTAAGTGTACATCATAGCAGGTTAAGTCTTTATCATAGCACGCTAGGTTTATATCAGAGCACATGAGGTTTACATCATAGTATATTAGGGTTATATCGAAGCACATTAAGTTTTAATTCAACTAACAAATAGGAATAATCTGCCTATTTTCTATATTTTTCTACTAGTACCAACTTTCCTAAAAATCCTCAAACAATACACAACAAAAAGAGTGAGAAACCATTTGGACAGAGAAGTAACAGACAGGTATAAAGAAAACTATATTTCGGCTTCAGTCAGAGACTGTCTTCAGCAGATAAAGATGGCGTTTGAATGTGGCTCGAAGTAAGCAGATCTTGTTCACTGGCTTTTAAGTTTTCTGTTAAGTAGTTCACCACTTTCCATCGATCAGTGTTTACAACACTTTAATGGAGGCAGAGAAAAACTTGTGGTGTTCTCGCAACACTTAACTCAGTGCTCCATGAAGAGTGAGACACGTGTTGCAACACTCATCACAATGCTCGAAGCAGAGTACATATATTGTATCATACATTCAACATTATGCTTCAAGAAGAGTACAAAATGTACTGCAGCACTCTACACAATGCTGCAGAAAACGTTTTGCAACACTCAACACAGAGTAAATGTGTTATGGGCACTCAGCACTATGCAACAAGCAAAGTACATATACTAGGTCATGCAAATTTGATGGAGAATTTTTGAAAAATATGAAAAAAGATAAAACGTATATTAACGTTTTACAATCACGCTGTACAGGAAGTTGCACTCTATGTCCATGGTGCATTATGAGAGATGTTTGCAACAATACTTGTCTTTGTTTATGAAGTTTTAGCAGAGACGATGTAAACCAGGAGGGACACAGGAGAACTGTGTTGTCTGCAACACTGCCACGTATTGTACTCTCCATATTGCATTTTATATAATTTGTACTCTGCTTGTTGCATAGTGTTGAGTGTTCCAACACCACATGTACTTTGCTTGTTGCATAGTACTGAGTGTTCGTAACACATTTACTCTGTGTTTAGCGTATATATATATATATATATATATATATATATATATATATATATATATATATATATATATATATATATATATATATATATATATATATATATATCAACAAAAACACTGCGACGAGCAGGGGGATCGAACCCGTGTTGTTTTAGCCCGTCTCATGGTGAGCGAAAATTCAAGACGCTCTAACTTACTGGACCATACAATCCTACAATAATCAAGCACCCAGCAGAGCTAGATGTTGTATCGTGATCCGAGAACATACGATGGTGTGGGTGCCTCAGAGTTAATTTCATTCTAGCTTCTACAAGCAGTGTATATATAGTAGTGTAACCACGAACAATGGTATTTAATCAATAACACTGCGACTAGCTGGGGGATCGAACCCGTGTTGTTTCAGCCCACCTCATGAGCGAAGATTCACGATGCTCTGACCCACTGGACCATAAAATCCTACGATCTTATGTCCTCGGATAAGTTAAAACACGTTGCTCTGCTGGATGCTTGATTCATGTAGGATTGTGTGATCCAGTGGGTTGGAGCATCAAGTCATTTTCGCTCACCAAGAGGCAGGGCCAAAACGACACGGGTTCGAATCCTCGGCTAGTCGCAGTGTTGTTGATTCAATACTACTTGTTAGTGGTCACAACAATATAAATAGTGCTTGTGGAAACTAGTACACCAAACGGTGATTAGAATGGTATTAACTCAGAGGCGCCCACACCACCCGTGGAGAAAATTTCTCTAGAAAGGGGGGGTATCATCCCCTTTCAGCCCCTTTCACCCTGAGGGACAACCCTCTCAGAAAGGGCAAATGGCATCTTGCTTCCGATCAACAATTTAATTTGAAGCAGATGCTCTGCCAGCGTGTACCAGAGCGTAGTCACGTCGCTTCCCTTTTTGCACCACAGTGTTCATTGCTACTGAGTGATAATGAAGTGAGGAAAATGACTCTTTTTACCTTAGTAGGAAAGGTACAGGAAAATCCTGCATCACTTTAACTGTTATGTGGGGCAATAATTGAACTTTCGTCGATCGACAGATATCAAGAAAATCTATTACTTGTACTGAACACTGTGACAATGTTTACATAGAAGGGAAATAACACTGAATTCAGCAAATATCGTGGGAGAACCTTGAGTTTTCCCTGAGGTACGTTTATTGTCTTTTCTGAGGATGAGGGTCCCCAGTAAAGTTCTAGAGGTGGTATCTCCCAATATTATATAACATATATATATACATATATATATATATATATATATATAAATATATATATATATATATATATATATATAATATATATATATAATATATATATATATATTTTTTTTATTATCACACCGGCCGATTCCCACCAAGGCAGGGTGGCCCGAAAAAGAAAAACTTTCACCATCATTCACTCCATCACTGTCTTGCCAGAAGGGTGCTTTACACTACAGTTTTTAAACTGCAACATTAACACCCCTCCTTCAGAGTGCAGGCACTGTACTTCCCATCTCCAGGACTCAAGTCCGGCCTGCCGGTTTCCCTGAATCCCTTCATAAATGTTACTTTGCTCACACTCCAACAGCACGTCAAGTATTAAAAACCATTTGTCTCCATTCACTCCTATCAAACACGCTCACGCATGCCTGCTGGAAGTCCAAGCCCCTCGCACACAAAACCTCCTTTACCCCCTCCCTCCAACCCTTCCTAGGCCGACCCCTACCCCGCCTTCCTTCCACTACAGACTGATACACTCTTGAAGTCATTCTGTTTCGCTCCATTCTCTCTACATGTCCGAACCACCTCAACAACCCTTCCTCAGCCCTCTGGACAACAGTTTTGGTAATCCCGCACCTCCTCCTAACTTCCAAACTACGAATTCTCTGCATTATATTCACACCACACATTGCCCTCAGACATGACATCTCCACTGCCTCCAGCCTTCTCCTCGCTGCAACATTCATCACCCACGCTTCACACCCATATAAGAGCGTTGGTAAAACTATACTCTCATACATTCCCCTCTTTGCCTCCAAGGACAAAGTTCTTTGTTTCCACAGACTCCTAAGTGCACCACTCACTCTTTTTCCCTCATCAATTCTATGATTCACCTCATCTTTCATAGACCCATCCGCTGACACGTCCACTCCCAAATATCTGAATACGTTCACCTCCTCCATACTCTCTCCCTCCAATCTGATATTCAATCTTTCATCACCTAATCTTTTTGTTATCCTCATAACCTTACTCTTTCCTGTATTCACCTTTAATTTTCTTCTTTTGCACACCCTACCAAATTCATCCACCAATCTCTGCAACTTCTCTTCAGAATCTCCCAAGAGCACAGTGTCATCAGCAAAGAGCAGCTGTGACAACTCCCACTTTGTGTGTGATTCTTTATCTTTTAACTCCACGCCTCTTGCCAAAACCCTCGCATTTACTTCTCTTACAACCCCATCTATAAATATATTAAACAACCACGGTGACATCACACATCCTTGTCTAAGGCCTACTTTTACTGGGAAAAAATTTCCCTCTTTCCTACATACTCTAACTTGAGCCTCACTATCCTCGTAAAAACTCTTCACTGCTTTCAGTAACCTACCTCCTACACCATACACTTGCAACATCTGCCACATTGCCCCCCTATCCACCCTGTCATACGCCTTTTCCAAATCCATAAATGCCACAAAGACCTCTTTAGCCTTATCTAAATACTGTTCACTTATATGTTTCACTGTAAACACCTGGTCCACACACCCCCTACCTTTCCTAAAGCCTCCTTGTTCATCTGCTATCCTATTCTCCGTCTTACTCTTAATTCTTTCAATTATAACTCTACCATACACTTTACCAGGTACACTCAACAGACTTATCCCCCTATAATTTTTGCACTCTCTTTTATCCCCTTTGCCTTTATACAAAGGAACTATGCATGCTCTCTGCCAATCCCTAGGTACCTTACCCTCTTCCATACATTTATTAAATAATTGCACCAACCACTCCAAAACTATATCCCCACCTGCTTTTAACATTTCTATCTTTATCCCATCAATCCCGGCTGCCTTACCCCCTTTCATTTTACCTACTGCCTCACGAACTTCCCCCACACTCACAACTGGCTCTTCCTCACTCCTACAAGATGTTATTCCTCCTTGCCCTATACACGAAATCACAGCTTCCCTATCTTCATCAACATTTAACAATTCCTCAAAATATTCCTTCCATCTTCCCAATACCTCTAACTCTCCATTTAATAACTCTCCTCTCCTATTTTTAACTGACAAATCCATTTGTTCTCTAGGCTTTCTTAACTTGTTAATCTCACTCCAAAACTTTTTCTTATTTTCAACAAAATTTGTTGATAACATCTCACCCACTCTCTCATTTGCTCTCTTTTTACATTGCTTCACCACTCTCTTAACTTCTCTCTTTTTCTCCATATACTCTTCCCTCCTTGCATCACTTCTACTTTGTAAAAACTTCTCATATGCTAACTTTTTCTCCCTTACTACTCTCTTTACATCATCATTCCACCAATCGCTCCTCTTCCCTCCTGCACCCACTTTCCTGTAACCACAAACTTCTGCTGAACACTCTAACACTACATTTTTAAACCTACCCCATACCTCTTCGACCCCATTGCCTATGCTCTCATTAGCCCATCTATCCTCCAATAGCTGTTTATATCTTACCCTAACTGCCTCCTCTTTTAGTTTATAAACCTTCACCTCTCTCTTCCCTGATGCTTCTATTCTCCTTGTATCCCATCTACCTTTTACTCTCAGTATAGCTACAACTAGAAAGTGATCTGATATATCTGTGGCCCCTCTATAAACATGTACATCCTGAAGTCTACTCAACAGTCTTTTATCTACCAATACATAATCCAACAAACTACTGTCATTTCGCCCTACATCATATCGTGTATACTTATTTATCCTCTTTTTCTTAAAATATGTATTACCTATAACTAAACCCCTTTCTATACAAAGTTCAATCAAAGGGCTCCCATTATCATTTACACCTGGCACCCCAAACTTACCTACCACACCCTCTCTAAAAGTTTCTCCTACTTTAGCATTCAAGTCCCCTACCACAATTACTCTCTCACTTGGTTCAAAGGCTCCTATACATTCACTTAACATCTCCCAAAATCTCTCTCTCTCCTCTGCATTCCTCTCTTCTCCAGGTGCATACACGCTTATTATGACCCACTTCTCGCATCCAACCTTTACTTTAATCCACATAATTCTTGAATTTACACATTCATATTCTCTTTTCTCCTTCCATAACTGATCATTTAACATTACTGCTACCCCTTCCTTTGCTCTAACTCTCTCAGATACTCCAGATTTAATCCCATTTATTTCCCCCCACTGAAACTCTCCTACCCCCTTCAGCTTTGTTTCGCTTAGGGCCAGGACATCCAACTTCTTTTCATTCATAACATCAGCAATCATCTGTTTCTTGTCATCCGCACTACATCCACGCACATTTAAGCAACCCAGTTTTATAAAGTTTTTCTTCTTCTCTTTTTTAGTAATTGTATACAGGAGAAGGGGTTACTAGCCCATTGCTCCCGGCATTTTAGTCGCCTCATACGACACGCATGGCTTACGGAGGAAAGATTCTTTTCCACTTCCCCATGGACAATAGAAGAAATAAAAAAGAACAAGAGCTATTTAGAAAAAAGAGAAAAACCTAGATGTATGTATATATATATATGCATGTGCGTGTCTGTGAAGTGTGACCAAAGTGTAAGTAGGAGTAGCAAGATATCCCTGTTATCTTAGCGTGTTTATGAGACAGAAAAAGAAACCAGCAATCCTACCATCATGCAAAACAGTTACAGGTTTTTGTTTCACAGTCATCTGGCAGGACGGTAGTACTTCCCTGGGTGGTTGCTGTCTACCAACCTACTACACATGTATATATATATATATATATATATATTATATATATATATGAGAATGAAATCACGAAACAAGTGATTTTGAATCATTAACAGAACTACGGCTGGCCAGGACTCGATCCTGCATTCCCATGCCCAACCCTGTGAGAACTGAACAAAGCAAGCATCACTCGATCCACTAGACTACGAATTGTCAAACACCAGGCGCCCAGCGGTACTGAGCGTGTTTTCTTTGATGCGATAACCAACGTGGTCGTGGAGCCTCAGACTAATTTCATCGTCATCCTGTTTGGTGTACCAGCCTTCACGAGCAGTCTATATATTAATGAAATCACGAAACAAGTAATTTTGAATCAATAACAGAGCTGCGGCTGGCCAGAACTTGATCCTGCTTTCCCATGCCGAGCCCTGTGATAGAGTGATGCGTACTTTGTTCAGTTCTCACAGGGTTGGGCATGGGAACGCAGGACTGAGGGTCCCCAATCCAGCTATAGAGATGGTACTTTAATATATATATATATATATATATATATATATATATATATATATATATATATATATATATATATATATATATATATATATTACTGAGTTAACTAATATTCTTTCTTTTTGGTGTTTTAAATGACCCAAAGGCCAGAAGCAAGGAGACGGTCACCACTTGCCAAGTGTTTATAAAAGAAAGAAATGAAAGTTGGGCTTTTGTGGATAGACACACACACACACAAGAGGTATGATAAAGCTCATGGAGCAGTGAGATTAACCTAGTAGCGACAGTGAAGAGGCGAGACCAAGAGCTGTGACTCGACTCCTGCAACCACAACTAGGTGAGTACAACTAGGTGAGTACACACGGGCGCGCGCGCGAACCTAAATCTGGAAACTGCGAAGTAATGAGAACAGGAGAGGAAGACCGGAAACTGAGTACAGTCTGGGAGAAGAGGCATCACCAGCATCCAAGGAGGAAAAACTTCTAGAATGTGCATCATACCGAGCCTCCAGGAAGTATAAAGCACCAGCACAACCTCAGTGCTATATTCAAAACTAGCTAACCTAAGATCAGCAACCATAATAAGCATTCTCATAGAGCTTGGAAACGTCTTAAGACCCGTCTTGGAGACTGTGGCGCCAGCATCAGAGAGAGAGAGAGAGAGAGAGAGAGAGAGAGAGAGAGAGAGAGAGAGAGAGAGAGAGAGAGAGAGAGAGAGAGAGAGAGAGAAAATCTGAACCTTATGATGTAGGTAGAGACTTCCTCTTAGGGAAGGTTTCTTGGTGCCACTGAGGGCAGGGGCTCTTGATCCGAGGAGTTAGACCTGCTATCCCCTTCCTCGTAGTGTGCTGGAATACTTTCCTTCACCCAGGCGTTGAATAACCGAAGAGTTTAGTGCTTCCCTTTGAATATAATAATAACAATAATAATGAAATAATACTGACTTGTTAAGTTCTACCACTCGCTGTTTCATTCTAGTACACAGTTTGTAAGAAATGTTAATTCTAGTTATGTTTCTCAATAAGAGAGACTAACCTCCATCTCTCATTGCCAGTAGCCATCAAGGCGAAGACTCTCCCTATTTCGTATTTTCTAAATAATTATAAAATATTTTATTTATGTATTTATAAGACGCTCTAGGCCCGTGTGGGGTTATGGAGCGGTGGCTCGATCTTCCTTCAACTAATCGCAAGACACACACACACACACACACACACACACACACACACCCACACACACACACACACACACACACACACACACACACACACAGGCACACATCAACCAAATAACCGCTGCAGCATACGGGCGCCTGGCAAACCTGAGAATAGCGTTCCGATACCTTAATAAGGAATCGTTCAAGACACTGTACACTGTGTATGTTAGACCCATACTGGAGTATGCAGCACCAGTCTGGAACCCACACCTGGTCAAGCACGTCAAGAAGTTAGAGAAAGTACAAAGGTTTGCAACAAGGCTAGTCCCAGAGCTCAAGGGAATGTCGTACGAGGAAAGGTTAAGGGAAATCGGACTGACGACACTGGAGGACAGAAGGGTCAGGGGAGACATGATAACGACATACAAGATACTGCGGGGAATAAACAAGGTGGACAGAGATAGGATGTTCCAGAGAGGGGACACAGGGACAAGGGGTCACAACTGGAAGCTGAAGACTCAGACGAGTCACAGGGACGTTAGGAAGTATTTCTTCAGTCATAGAGTTGTAAGCAAGTGGAATAGCCTAGCAAGTGAAGTAGTGGAGGCAGGAACCATACATAGTTTTAAGAAGAGGTATGACAAAGCTCAGGAAGCAGAGAGAGAGAGGATCCAGTAGCGATCAGTGAAGAGGCGGGGCCAGGAGCTGAGTCTCGACCCCTGCAACCACAATTAGGTGAGTACAATTAGGTGAGTACACACAGGCCTAGTCCAGCAACTTTTACTTGAGTTCAACCCCATCAAGTGCAAATTCATAAAGATTGGGGAAGGGCAAAGAATACTGCAGATGGAGTACAGTCTAGGGGCCCAGAGACTTAAAACCTCACTCAAGGAAAAGGATCTTGGGGTGAGTATAACACCAGGCGTATCTCCTGAAGCGCACATCAACCAAATAACTGATGCAGCATATTGGCGCCTATTCAAACCCAAGAACAGCATTCAGACATCTCAGTAAGGAATCATTCAGGACCCTGTTCACCGTGTACGTTAGGCCTATATTGGAGTATGCAGCAACAGTTTGGAACCCACACCTAGCCAAGCATGTAAGGAACTAGAGAAAGTGCAAAGGTTTACAACAAGACTAGTCTCGGAGCTAAGGGGCATGTCCTACGAGGAAAAGTTAAGGGAAATTGACCTGACTACACTGGAGGACAGGAGACATAGGGAGGACATGATAACGACTTATAAAATACTGAGAGGAATCGACAAGGTGGACAGAAACAGGATATTCCAGAGATGGGACACAGCAACAAAGGGTCACAGTTGGAAGTTGAAGATTCAGATGAATCACAGGGAAGCATTTCTTCAGTCACAGAGTTGTCAGGAAGTGGAATAGTCTGGATTTTTTATAGTGGAGGCAGGATCCATACATAGCATTAAGAAGAGGTACGATAAAGCTCATGGAGCAGGAAGAGTGATCTAGTAGCGACCAGTGAAGAGGCGGAGCCAGGAACTGTGAATCGACCCCTGCAAACACAATTAGGTGAATACACACACACACACACACACACACACACACACACACACACACACACACACACACACACACACACATACACATACATATGAACGCACACAGACCTTTTTCCCTTCTCACCTCCGTCAATAAAGAGAATCACGTTTTGCTCTTAGTGAAAGCCGGATAACAGCCCGATTTTACAGTGCCTCTCACAGAAGACAAATTATTATTTCGCTCAACCGTACCCTCGCCACGACCGACTAATGAATGCCGATTTTTACCCCCTCAGGCGGTTTTTGGTTGCCGGCGAGGCAAGTTGAAAATTCCCGGCCTGAGGTGGGTTTTTCAATTTGTTAATATCTACCGTGAGCGTCAGAGTTAGGCCCGATGTGGAGCGAGGGAGGGAAGGAGGGAAGGAGAGAGGGAGGGAGAGATGGAAGGAGGGAGGGATGGAAGGAGGAAATTGAGGGGGATGGGAGGGGTGGAAGGTGGAGAAAGGTAATGCGGAAGGAGAAAAGGGAGGGAAGGGATAGAATAAATGAAGGGAAGGGAGAGAGATTGGGGAAATGTGATATGGAAGAAGAAAAGACAAGGAGAGAAAAGGGAATGAAAGGAGGGAGAGAATAAATGAAGTAGAGGGAGGAGGGGAATGAATGGGTGGGGGATTGGAGGAAGATTGTAGGGAAGAAAAGGAGGGAGAGAAAGGAAGGATGAGGTGGAGATAGTGAAGACAAAGGTGAAGGAGAGGGGTGGGTTGTTGCGAATGGGGCTGGGAGGTTGGGAGGGAGAATTTGAAGTTGGAAGGGAGGAGAGGAGGTTGGGAGGGGTAGAGTTGGAGGTTGAGAGGGATAGAGTGGGAGGTTGAGAGGGATATTAAGGGAATTAAGACGAAGCAGAGAATGGTATAGGGAGGGAGGGAAAGAGGAACGGGGAATGAGTAAGGGAGGAAGGGAAGCGATGAAAGAAGGGAGGAGGAGGAAATGAGGAAAAATGAGGAAAGACACGGAGGGGGAAAGGAGGAAGTGAGAGAGAAACAAACACTGCAACCAATCCCTTGAGAGAAAAGCACTACCATTGTAAGGACGAAGCCGATCAAATGAAGCATTCTTAAAAACAGAAGAATATTGCCTTTTATTTTTTTAAAGTAAATCTGTCAGACTAGCATAACATTCCGGTGAACTAACCTTTCTTCTTTCTTTTTGTAGGATACACCTTGCTGAAAATTTAAAGCCAATTCCACCGTTGAGACGTTGATGCTGATCCGAAGAGGCGATTTAGTGTCATCGCGCTCAGGCAATCTACGAACCTAGAGCCCTATATTAAATTACCGGCTCGAGCACTGGACGAGCAAAAGTATAATGAACTTTGCGTGTGAAACTCTCCGGACATCGGCTGCTGGGACAACTGCCTTTTAGGAGGGTTAGTCCCCTGTTTATATCTCGGAAACCAATAGACTGATCTTAATGGAATTCATACAGGTTATTATCATATGACAAAAGTAAATATTTAAATCAGCTTGACATATTTAATATTTATTACATTCTTCAGATTAAAAATAATAAATACTATCTCCTAAATACATAAAGGAATTTGCATAAAAATTCACATAGATTTAAAAATTTTGAAGGTGTGTGTAACTGCTTAGCATTATAACTTAATATCTTAGTGTCCCAGGGAAGTATGATACTTCAAAAATTAGATATTAAAAATTAGCAAACTGGAGGCAACAAACCCATCTAAAAATTACATCAAACGCTAAATAAGACACATTAACGTAGAACGTTTAAACCCGACCAGAAGAGACATTCTCCAGTTACCGCAGTGTATCAGTACAATGGCAAATTTGCATCAACACAGACTAATATTAATCCGAATCACATCCAGCTTTCTCCACCTGACCTAGCATTCTCATCCTATAAATACTCACGAATGTTTTACCCAGGTAGATCTGTTTGTGACTTGATAAAGCCCACTGTGTGGGAGAACCGTCGTCAATAAAGGATCACATTATACTTCATGTGCATTTGTATTTCCACTGTGTCTGATTTTATACCATTTATTTTCAATCCGAATCTTGATAGAGATGGTACAGTGATACCGACAAGCTGTAGCTAAAAGAAACACATTACCACGAGTGACGGATGAAGCCACTCGGGGAGAAATGTTTCCTTAATACATCTTGATCAGTGCCTGAGTGTCTTCTCGTACTCCGAACCTTCCTCTTAGGATACCCCAGCGTCACAGGTTTAAAACCAATCAGAAGAGGCGTTACTCTGCTATTTAATAGAAATCAGTAGCACAAATTGCTTTATTAAACTGACAAATTACAAGTTATGCAGCCCAGTAACAATGGAAACCGTCCACTGAGCAAAGCACACATTAGAGCTTAAAGTTTGAAGTCGACTAGTAGAGGTATTCTTCAGTTGCAAGAATTCCAACGATTCATTCTGTTTTTTCTTACACTGTAAGTATAGCGGGATACTTTTTGAAAGTACAACACATTAAAAGAAAAGAAAACTGACGAATTGGCAACTGCACACTCCAGTAACAATCCCAACTTTCTTCCCAGTAGGATACAACAGTGATGAAAGTTTGAATCTGATCGGAAAAACATTTCTCCAGTGATGGGACAGAAACCAGATCCAGGAATGGCCAATATAAGACGCACTAGAGGGCGCCTGCACAAGCTAGGAAGTGCTTGAATCATTTCCCTGGTTGCACTACACCCATCATGGACTATTAGGAATCTGATGCTCTCTAACTGGTCAGAAAAGCAATTAGAAACTAAGGATGAGAATGAGAATCTTGGAACTGGAATGATTTTTTTTATGAAGTATAAAGATGACAATGAAGAAAAACCAACATTCGGAAATGTACAGCATAGCTGATTGTACTGATTCTTCTTCTTCTTAATAATAATAATAATAATAATAATAATAATAATAATAATAATAATAATAATGATAATAATCCATAGAGGCAAAATGGGAGATGTATGAGAGTATAATGGTACCAACATTCTTATATGGGTGTGAAACATGGGTTGTAAATGTTGCAGCAAAGATGAAGTTGGAGGTAGTTTAGACATCGTGTCTGAGGATAATATATTGTGATTATTATTATGCAAAGAATTCGTAGTTTACAGATTAGGAGGAGGTGCGGGGTCACTAAAATTATTATCCAAAGGTTTGAGGAGGAATTATTGAGGTAGTTTGGACAATATAGAGGATGGAAAAAAATAGGATGACTTGCAGGGTGTATAAATTATTGGAGAGAAGGCGGGGTAGGGATCACCCTAGGAATGGATGGAGGGAGGGGGTAAAGGAGGTTTTATAATGCGTAGGGGATGGACATCCAGCAGGTGCATTTGAGTGTGCTCAATAGGAGTGAGTGGAGGCAAGTGGTTTTTGTGACTTGACGAGCTCTTGGAGTGTTAGTAAGGCAACATTTATGAAGAGATTCAGGGCAACCGGTTAGCCGGACTTGAGTTCTGAAGGTGAAAAATACAGTGCCTGCACTCTTAAGGAGAGGTAGATATATTTGCAGTTTGGAGGGGCATCTGAACTAAAGTATCGGTGCGCCTCTGGGAAAAAAAAGTGACGATTAAAGTTTCATTTTTTGGGGGTCACCCTTCCTCTGTCAGAGACGGCCAGTGTGTTAAAAAATATTATTATTATTTTTATAACTATTATTACTGGTAGTAATATTAACAATATTAATATAACAATACTAATAATAAACAGTTATAATCATTAACAGTATTATAATACCATCAACATAACTATTAAAAAGTAAAGAAAAAAGCAAATGGTAATCCCTCACGGATCATATAGCGCCGCAGCGGAACACGGAAATCGTCGACCATCCACACCAGAAGCGATTCCAGTCATCTTGGAATGCGGAGCGGGAATACAAACACCAGCCAGCCAGCCTTCATCCCCCTCCCCCCATCACCGGGTGGGGGGGAGGAGAGAGACTAGGAATCACGGGGACATCTTGACATCGGCCGCATGAATGAACAAACAGCTACGGAAATCGCACAGCGGGAATGGGAAGGCACTTCAGGAATCTCTGGAATCATCCTCATACTCCCTTCCCCACCTTGTGATTCTCCCAGCTCCTCTGTCTACCCCCCCCCCCTCGCGTTTCATCTTCTGGAATCGGGAATGATACGGACCAGGCAGCACTTTGCATACAAATTGGAGCTCGTCATCAATTCACTGACTTGCGCCCTGATGCTCACACATTAATCTGCTTGCTTATTTGGTGCGGTGTTCAGCGGGTGTGCACACACCTGTTCAGAGTGTTTACATGTTTTACACTGGGTATCCAGGGATTTACACACCTGTTCAGTGTTTTCACATGTTTACATGGGGGTATTCAGCAGGGTATTCAAGGTTGGTTTTCAGCCGTGTGCAGCTCTACAGCTCGTTCAGGTGTAGCCCTCTTACCTTCCCCCTCCCTTCCCTCTGCCTCCCTCCTCTCTCACTCTCATCTATCATGAAAGAGCATCTTATCCGGTTTGTCTTTTCATCCCATTCAATGTGAGATTCTTTTTTGTGTGTGAGTAAAATAACGTTGTCGACATTTTAAATTCGGACCAAAATAGGTTAGCGGGGAGGCCTGGCCTTACTAACTTAATGCAGCATAATGTAGCTTAATTAATCCTACCCAACTTACCCTGAGTCAGTTTAAGTTAGTGGAGGCGATCAACAGCAGTGCTCATGAAGACGAAGGATCGAGCCTCCGCCATCAAGTGTTCCACTGAACGACTCCCTAAGAATCGTGAAGTACAAAACAAACAGTTCCTTAGCATCAGTGACGTTGTTGGCTCCGTGACCTTCAGACTGGTCCTCGCAGAGTTTTGGCACCAATTAACCCCTGGGCGTGTCTGAATTTAACATAAATAATATATATATATATATATATATATATATATATATATATATATATATATATATATATATATATATATATATATATATATATATATATATATATATATATGTGTGTGTGTGTGTGTGTGTGTGTACTCACCTAATTGTACTCACCTAATTGTGGTTGCAGGGGTCGAGACTCAGCTCCTGGCCCCGCCTCTTCACTGATCGCTACTGGATCCTCTCTCTCTCTGCTTCCTGAGCTTTGTCATACCTCTTCTTAAAACTATGTATGGTTCCTGCCTCCACTACTTCACTTGCTAGGCTATTCCACTTGCTGACAACTCTATGACTGAAGAAATACTTCCTAACGTCCCTGTGACTCGTCTGAGTCTTCAGCTTCCAGTTGTGACCCCTTGTCCCTGTGTCCCCTCTCTGGAACATCCTATCTCTGTCCACCTTGTCTATTCCCCGCAGTATCTTGTATGTCGTTATCATGTCTCCCCTGACCCTTCTGTCCTCCAGTGTCGTCAGTCCGATTTCCCTTAACCTTTCCTCGTACGACATTCCCTTGAGCTCTGGGACTAGCCTTGTTGCAAACCTTTGTACTTTCTCTAACTTCTTGACGTGCTTGACCAGGTGTGGGTTCCAGACTGGTGCTGCATACTCCAGTATGGGCCTAACATACACAGTGTACAGTGTCTTGAACGATTCCTTATTAAGGTATCGGAACGCTATTCTCAGGTTTGCCAGGCGCCCGTATGCTGCAGCGTATGCAGTGTGTGTGTGTGTATGTGTTTCTGCAGATATATACACTGCAATAACCCACATAACGAAGTAAGATATTTCGCGAATATTTCAGCTCTACCTAGAGACCATCATCCTGTACCAAAGAGTATCTCTAGCTTGTCCTAAAACATTTATGATTTCTACTTTGTGTATAGGGAATATCTTTATTCATTTCATTTTTCCCTGTGTTTGGGATAAACCATCGTGAGAGGTGGTATTTCCCAGTAAATAATAACCATTTCTGCTGGAACGAAATCTTTTAAGTTGTTTGTAGTTATCTAAACCATAGTGGAATGCTTGAGAAAATCCCCTTCACCCTACTGAAATCTCCCAGCTTAAGGTAGCACATTTCCTGACTTGATTCATGAAATCCATCTTGTGAAACTGAATATAGCAGGGGAGACTTAGCTAAGTTTTGTTTCCGCCATGTAACTTGCATTTAGAGAGGCTGGTAATCCTCATGGACCTAGTTTTAATATAAATAATCTATTGCTCACTCTACTAAGTTGTTGTTTCCAGCTCCTTGCAAAGACATCATAACAGGATTAATTTGCCCCATTTTTTTTTTATTTTGCGTAGTGGTCCACTGTCCAGCATTCTTCCTTCATAGGTAACGGATTCTTTGCAGTCTTCAAGAAGGAACTTGATAAGTTTCTCAGGTTAGTTCCTGACAAGCCCGGCTGTGGTAGCTATGCCTGTGACTAACGCCAACAGCCTGGTTGATCAGGCTATCAACCAGAAGACCTAGTCTGAGACCGAGCCGCTGGGAGAAATGACGCAGAAATCATTCAGGTAACATTTGGGTAACACTCGGATAACACTCGGGTAACTCTCCGTCCCAACATTTATTTCCTCTCTCCCTCAAACGCCACTCCCTTTTTCCCACCCTCTACACCCTTCATTTATCCTCTCTTCTTTCCCTCCCTCTACATTCTGTCTGTCCCTTCTCTCTACCTTCTCTTCCCCCTCTCTTTTCCCTCCCTCTAGGAGAAAGACACACGATTCCACAACTTTAGTTTTCACTCAGGTCGACGGCCGTGAGGGTAATACTGAGTGGTCCGTGATGTGACGGCAGGGAGGGAGAAACCTGGTGGAGGGAGAGAGGGAGGGACCTGTTGGAGGGTGAGAGAGAGGGACCTGTTAGAGGGAAACAGGGGGGATGGGACCTGAATGAAGGAGGAATAGAGGTGACCGGATAGAGGAAGGGGCAAAACGGGGAAAATAGGAAGGTAGGGAGGGAAGGAGAGAGGGGAATGTGAGTAGGAGAAGTGGGAGGGATGAAAAGCACGAGCCACGAATCAACCCCTGCAACCACACACACACACACACACACACACACACACACACAGTAAACACAAAAAAAGTGTGATACCTCAGTATACAATTTCATCACAGGCCATTTGCATAAATCTGTTTATACAAGTTATATATCACAAACACACAAAGGAAAAGAGGGGTATGTGCCCCCCTCCCGCATATTCTAAATAAAAAAAATAACATATATACAATATGATGCAAAGGTCAGCAATGCCCACTTTACATTCTCGAAAAAAAAAAATAGCTGAATGCGGGGAATTTTGAGGATTATTTCAGGTACCTCCGAACCTTTTTTTTAATACTCTTAAAATGGAGAAAAAAATCACAAATATTTTATGTCAAGATTATATTTTCAACTGCGATAGTCATCCGTGAGTCATCAATGTTCAGAGACATCAATGACGGTGAGAGACATCACTTTTTTGTATGTAACATTCTCCTAATATTTTTTTTTTATAGAGCGGTAACCATTTATGAGATATTGTTGGTTGATTTTTTTTTTTCAAAATTTAAAAGCCACTGAGTTCTCATTGGCTCATACTTCTTTCTTGATGGTCAGTGCATCTAATTAGAATTTTTTTTCAAATGTTATTAGTCAGTAAGATTCTGTCTTCATGTACTAAGAGCAGTTCCGAGACCTGGCAGTCTGGCTCCTCAGTACAAACAATGATTCAACCAACCTATTGAAAATTATTTCCCCTTCGGTAAGATATCGACGTTTGAGCCCTACAGTAGATGTTTAAACCCTAGGCTTTTCAACCCTGAACGTGGGAATCATTGACGTTTCAGCCTTCGACGTTCGAGCCTTCGACGTTTGAGTCCGTGATGTTTGAGCCTTTGACATCTGAACAATCGACAATTGAGCCCAAGACATTTAAGAACCTCGAGGCATCACCCATCGACATTTGAGGATTCTGGTTTCATGCCACAAATGACTCGGAAATACAGACATCGATACGTACCTCACATTGTCGGGTAAGGAGCTTAAAACAATCCCTTATTGTAAGACTAGTCTATTAATGACGCTCAGAACATTACCATTTTTTTAACGCGCGCGCGCACACACACACACACACACACACACACACACACATATACATACATACACACACATATACACACATACACACATACACACACACAAAGTAGAAAATAGGCCTTAGAAAAACAGGAAACACACGCAGGACCAGCAACAAAGTTTTTATAAATATTCGACATGGCCCCAAAATGGAGCAGGGACGAGTACAGGGGAAAATGCTCAAGTGTATACAAAATATATTTGAAAAATACATGATCATGGTGAACGAGGAGTCATCAGAGTGGGCAAGTGACTAGTTCTCCTAATATTATGTGTATATATAAGTTTTTAAATGCAACATTAACACCCCTCCTTCAGATATATATATATATATATATATATATATATATATATATATATATATATATATATATAATATATATATATATGCAGAACTTGCCATCTTGGCTTAAATAGCAACGCTCATCTTGCCATATAGGACAAGTGAAAATTTGTGTATGCAATAATTTCGCCAAAATCATTCTGAACTTAACGAAAAAAATATATTTCACTGTGTTTGTTTAGTATTAAATTACTGTAAACAAATCTAAAATATATTTAGTTGGGTTAGGCTAAAATAAATTGCGCTTGTTGTGACATTCCCAGTAGAACACCCACATTCGTCAGGTAGCACCGAAAATTGGTTGGAAGTTTCCACAGAAGTCTTCTGGGTCCTCTTTGTTTCTGTATAAGAGAATTGTAGAAAGGGCTTAATTTGAAATGAGTTCTTGCTAATTGACCAGTTTTACATATTCGTCACGACATATATATATATATATATATATATATATATATATATATATATATATATATATATATATATGTGTGTGTGTGTGTGTGTGTGTGTGTGTGTGTGTGTGTGTGTGTGTGTGTGTGTGTGTGTGTGTGTGTGTGTGTGTGTGCGCGCGCGCGCCGAATAGGTAAAATTGGTCAATTAGCAAGAACTCATTTAAAATTAAGCCCTTTCTACAATTCTCTTATACAGAAACAACGAGGACCCAGAAGACTTCTGTGGAAACTTCCAACCAATTTTCGGTGCTACCTGACGAATGTGGGTGTTCTACTGGGAATGTCACAACGAGCACCAAGGAAGCATTGGCTGACGTGAGTGAGACATCCCTAGAAACCCCAACGAAAACCATCGAGAACGTCTTGACGAATTCTACAAGTGAAGGTGTAGTGCTACCTAACGAATGTGAGTCGACTACTGGGAGCATCACCACGGACGACGGCAAGGAAGGTAAAAACATTATTGTTGTTGGGGATAGCCAGATTAGGTACATGGATAGGGCATTCTGCTTGAAGGATAGGAGTAGGAGGCAGTGTTTGTGTTTTCCTGGGGCTGGGATGAAGGATATTGTTAGCCGCCTGGATGACATCATGAGAGGTAATGGAGGCAACGATGTTGGCAGACGTAGGAGTGAGGACCTGATTAGCAGGTATAGGTCAGCAATAGAGATAATTAGGAGGGTGGAAAACCTGTCATATGTGGTATTTTGCCAAGGAGAGGAGTTTGAAATGAATGGTTGTCCAGGGCAATTGGTGTCAATTGTTGGCTGGACAAATACTGTAAGGAAAATGCAGTAACATTCATTGACAACTGGGACCTCTTCCATGGCAGAAATGACTTGTATGCCAGGGATGGGGTTCACTTATCTAGGTTTGGGGTGGGAGCACTGGCCAACGCAGTTGAGGGAGCAGTTAGGTCTTCTGAGTGTAGCGATAGTGTGAGTTTTAAGGAAACCAGTTATAGGCAGAATGAGGAAGAGTTATTGATGAACATATTAAAGCCAATGGCATTAGGTGATAAGGAGAGTAACAGGCATAGTGGAGGAACAGAAATCAGCAGGAAGAAAAAAGGGAAGGGAGGGTCTTTAAATATATATTACACAAACGGTCGTAGTGCTAGGAATAAGATGGATGAGTTGAGACTAGCTGCTAGTGCAGGTAACATTGATGTATTTGCCTTAACTGAGACGTGGTTCAATACGAAAAATTGGGATATGCCTTCTGAATGTCACATACAGGATTTTAAATTGTTCCAAGTAGACAGAATTATCGGGAAGGGGGGTGGGGTGGCACTGTATGTCCAAGATCGCTTGAACTGTTGCATAAAAACAGGTATAAAGTCTGAAACCCATACTGAGTCTGTTTGGACAGAATTTTCAGAGGGACATAAAAAATTGATTTTAGGTGTAATATATCGTCCCCCAAACTTAGATAAGGACCAAGGACACTACTATGGGAGGAAATTGTTAAGGCCACAAGGCACGAAAACGTAGTAATTCTAGGAGACTTTAACTTTAGTCATATTGATTGGAATTTCTTGACTGGGAATTTAGAATCAAACGACTTCTTAGAAGTAGTTCAGGATTGTTTTTTGAAGCAGTTTGTGACAGCCTACAAGGGGAAATAACCTGCTTGACTTAGTTCTGGCAAACAATGAATCCCTTGTTAATAATTTAGAAATTTCAGAGGAACTTGGTGCTAGCGACCACAAATCAATTACATTTAGCATTGAATGGAAGTATGATAGGGATAACTCAGTAACAGTTCCAGATTTTCGCTTAGCAGATTACGATGGGCTTAGAGAACACTTATCATCTGTTGACTGGGATAACGAAGCATGTATGGACACCATACATGCTGCTCAAAGAACGTTTATCCTGTATAAAGAGATTATTGGGATTTATATCAAGAAGTGTAAGCAACAGAAGTCCAGAGGTTATACTGCAGCTTCATACATCATTAATAAAGCCTCACCTAGATTATGCAGCTCAGTTCTGGTCTCCATATTACAGAATGGACATAAATTCGTTAGAAAACATTCAGCGTAGAATGACTAAATTAATACATAGCATTAGAAATCTTCCTTATAAAGAAAGATTGAAGACTCTTAAATTACATTCACTTGTTAGACGAAGAATGAGGGGAGACATGATCGAAGTGTATAAGTGGAAGATAGGTATTAATAAAAGGGATATTAATAAGGTCTTGAGGATATCTCTCCAAGAGAGAACCCGCAGTAATGGATTTAAATTAGACAAGTTTAGATTTAGAAAGGACATAGGAAAGTATTGGTTTGGAAATAGGGTAGTTGATGAGTGGAACAGTCTACCTAGTTGGATTATTGAGGCTAGGACTTTAGGTAGCTTCAAATTTAGGTTGGATAAATATATGAGTGAGAGGGGTTGGATTTGAGTGGGACTTGCAAATGAGTGGATAGAGTTATCAGACCTTATTTCTTGGGGAGCATTGAAAATTGGGTTGGGAAAATGTTTTGCAGTGTTCCTCCTTTATGTTCTTATATTAATGTAAAAATTAATAATTTCGTACCATAAGAACCTTAGAAAACTTACCTAACCTTATTATAACAAGCGCAATTTAATTTTGCTTAATCCAACTCAATATATTTTAGATAAGTTTGCAATAATTTAATAATAAACAAACACAATGAAATATACTTTTTTTCGTTAGGTTCAGAATGATTTTTGCGAAATTACTGCATACACAAATTTTCGCTTGCCTTATTCGGCAAGAAGAGCGTTTCTATTTAAGCCAAAATCGCAAGTTTTACCTATTCGACACGATATTTATATATATATGACTTGCCACAATATGTGAAATAAAAGTACGATGATGTCTGACGTAAACATAATATAAAAAATAATAACTGGAGAGGATAGGGAGAACCTCAGACCCAACTTGAGCAAGTGATAAACGCTAACTGCCGAATGGCTACTGAAAGTCAATCTTGAAAAATGGAAAGTAATGAAAATAAAAGGTAAGACGAGAAACGGCAAATAGTCTCGAAGGGAGGCGTTACAGGTATCGTGCAAGAAGAAAAATATCTGACTAATGCATATCAGGCATCTAGCATATGCGAAGTTAACTAGCCTGTGATGCACCTTCAGTATTAATAGCGAGAAATTATTTAGGGGTTTATACACAACATATGTGAGACCCATGTTTGAACATGCAGCTCCAGCATGGAATCCTCTCCTCAATAAGCATGTTAGAATACTCGAGAAGGTCAAAGGTTCGACGAAACTTTTAATGGAACTGAGGAGAGAATTACAGAAAACTCTAACAACAGTAGAGGAAAGACGTGTCAAGGAAAAGGCAAGGAAAGGACTTGGCCTTGGCACAAACTACTGAGAATGTGCGACTGTCACTATTTCCTCTTGTTTTAAAAATTTCCATTATCCACCTCGTCACTTTCCTGACTTTTGAAAGAAAAGACAGCTGATTTTATCCCTCCCAAGTCCTTCACGTGTTCCTTTAGTTCTATTTAGTAATCATCTTGCGTTTTGTATAGTGTCCCATTTGAGTTCACTTTTTCCATATCTAAGCATATGGAACTTGGCACAATTGAACGTCGTGTTATTCTTCACTGTTCACTGAAAGATTTTGCTCATATCTACCAGTAATTTTTCAGTGTCTTCTACCGAGGTAATTTTCATGTTAAGTTTCATAACATCCTCAAAATAATGATACCAAACTGGCAAGTGTTTTTATCTGTGTGCTATGAGGGATAAGAAATAGTACAGGCGCCAGGACCGTGCCTTGGGGTATTGAGCTTTTTACTTTGCTTATACTGGATTTTGTTGTATTTACTGCTACTCCGTTCTGTTTGTCAGAAAGCTGAATACCCATATGTCTACTTTCCATTTATATTTATCACCCTCATTTTATGTGCAGTCACCCCATGAATTGCATTTGTCAAATGCCTTTGTTAAATCGGTGTATACCGGAACTGCATTTTTTTCTTCCAACGCCTCTGTAATTCTATCATAATGGTTGTGACAAGCATGGTCTCCCAACTCTCTATCAATGCTGGTTTGAGATATGCAGCATGTGATGCTCCACAAAATTTGTAATTTAGCGTCTCATCACACTTTCGAAGTTTTATGATATTCGAGCTTTGGGCAATTGGTCTGTAATTTTTGGTTAGTGCTCTATTCCTTCCTTTTTTCAAAGCAGCTATGTAAACTATAATAGCACAGTACCGTGACTAATTAAATGGCCCAAGTTAAGGTTTCCGTTATTTCACCTAGATCTCTTTATCCAGAGAATAGTAAGTGCTCATGTTGGTGGCATTTTGTACTTTGTTTAGCAAATACAGCATTCCACGAATCCGAGTCAGGCAGTGAATGAGTGTTCATGCTGTTTATTTCCTCTTCGAATTCTACGGGAATATTTCTTACGGGAGTTATATGATGTGTGGGCTTCTGATGTAATGATTTTTGAGGGGATTTTCCACATTGCTTTTATTCATTAGATTCCTAAACACAGGTTCGTATTGGTCTTTTAGAATGTCATTTATTTCATTTTCATCTTCAGTGTTTGAAATCCCAACCTGGATTTCACATGTATATAGAAATATTTGGGGTTTCTTGCAATATCCAGGGCTGCTTTTTGTTCTTTTGTAGTTCTTCTGACTGGTACAGGAGCCTAAGTTTTTGCACTTTCTCGGTGATCTGTAAGCTAAGACTATCTTTCCGTCGTTATGTAAGCTCATGCGTATATTGTCACGACCACACATCCACCCCCATGCACCCAACATAAAAGCTCATGCACCCAACATCCATGCCCATGCACCCCCATGCACCCAACATCCACGCCCATGCACCCCCATGCACCCAACATCCACGCCCATGTTCCCAACATCCACACACATGCACCCAACATCCACACTCATGCACTCAACATCCTCACCCATTTCCACACCTATGTTCACGCCCACCCACCCACAAGCACACCCACCAATTGCATGCACACCCATGCTATCACCTACTTACACAATATCCCCACACACACCCACATGCACCAACCCCCACACCTACCCCATATACCTCAACTTTACACATTCAATGGGCCAAATCTGTATTCCTGGGGAGAAAAAAAAATCTTGCGAGGACTTGCCCAATAAGCTGTCAAACTTCAAGTGTAATTTGGGGGAAAGTTGAAGAGGTCGCTCCAATCAGCGCCGCAGCCCAGTGATTTATTTTGCTCTCAGTTCACCGGTAAAGATCCGTTTTGGGAGTCAACTGGAGGGTGAGGTGGTGATGTTGAGGGTGGAGGGGAGGATAACGGGGTTGGTGGGGAGTTTGGTGAAGTATAGATGGTGGAGAGAGGGAGAAATGGTGGTAGGAACGGAGTGGGGATGGAGGAGAAGAGGAATAGGGTATATAGTCAGGTAAATGATGTAGATGGGTATGTGGCGGTAGTAAGGACGGAAGGGAGAATAGAGGAAGCAGAGAGGGTGAAAAGTGGTAGGGAAGGTGATAAAGAGGTGGAATGAAGTTGGAGAAGATGGAGAGAACGAAGAGGTGGAGATGGAAGAAGTGGAGATGGCAGGAGTGGAGATGGAAGGAGTGGAGATGGAAAGGGTGGAGAAGGGAAGGGGTGGAGATAGACAGCGTGAGGGGTTGACATAGATAATGAAGTTAAGATAGTGATTTTCTTTTCTTAGTCACACTATCGTGGTAGGAGATGGCTGCTGTCGAAAAAAACAAACGGAGATAGGCGGGGATAAGGACGGAAGAGGGTAGGGGATGGAAATGGTAAGAAAATGGCTAAAATGAGGAGGGACGGACGTTGATGGGATGATGGGGCGGGTGTGGACAGAAAGAAAAGGAAGAGTAGATGCTGGAGGATAGAAGTGTTGTAGGAGAAAATATGTGATGATGGAAGATGGTGTTGGAGAATGGAGTCAGAGGAATAAGTTGAAGGATGGTGGTGGAAAATTTTTGTGATGGTGAATGCATGTAATTTTTAGTTAACACGACTCAAATATGCTGCATATCACAGGTCCAAGCTCAAGTTTACACACACAAATATATATATATATATATATATATATATATATATATATATATATATATATATATATATATATATATATATATATATATATATGTCATGCCGAATAGGCAGAATTTGCGATCTTGGCTTAAATAGCAACGCTCATCTTGTCATATAAGACAAATGAAAATTTGTGTATGCAATAATTTTGCCAAAATCATTCTGAACCTAACGAAAAAAATATATTTCACTGGGTTTGTATAGTATTAAATTATTGTAAACAAATCTAAAATATATTTAGTTGGGTTAGGCTAACATAAATTGTTCTTGTTATAATAAGGTTAGGTAAGTTTTCTAAGATTCTTTTGGTGCAAAATTAAATTTTTTTACATTAACATTAATGAAAAAAATATATCTTTAAACGTACAAGGGAAAATTTCAGAAAGAACATAATTTTAAATGAGTTCTTGCTAATTGACCAGTTTTACATATTCGGCACGACATATATATATATATATATATATATATATATATATATATATATATATATATATATATATATATATATATATATATATATAATGTATATATATATATATATATATATATATATATATATATATATATATATATATATATATATATATATATATATATATATATATGCAAAACAACCATTGTGAAAGAATAGTGAAATTCCAAGCGCTTTCGTGACTGCTCACATTATCAAGGAACAATAAAAGTAATGCATCAAAGGAAGGCATATAAATGGTCTAGACCACACCTCACCATCACATCCCACAACAAAGCAACACCTGACGTGCAATTCATAAGAAAGAGAACACTGCAGCAGGCCCGCTGGCCCAACTAGGCAGGTCCTTCACACAACCCACAAACTATTCTACTCAAGAATTAAGATTTATTATTTGTCCAAGGTATTATTAAATTATTCCCAAATTCTATTAATTATAAATGTATCTAATTTATATAAACCAAAGGAAATATTCATATTATTTTCAAAACTGATTTTTATGAAACAAGATTCAATTATATTCCTGTCGACCATTGACTTGCCTGATACAACTTTGTCAACTTTTTGAAAATCCATTGGATGGTTAAAATCTCTCACATGAATAAGTAGAGCATTGGAAACTTGTCCAGTTCTAATGCTATATATATATATATATATATATATATATATATATATATATATATATATATATATATATATATATATATACATATATATATATAGCCTCGGACAGATGGGAAGCAGGTGGTGTGGGACTATACATGTGCATCTACCAGGGAAGAAGGAGGGGCAGCTGCCAGCCTCGGGGAGTCCCAAAAATCTAGAAAATATGGAGAACTTGCCCATCATTATATGTTTGTTCCCATAGGCTCAGAGACCCTTGGCTCATGGGGAAAGAGTGCATCTAAATTCCTTAAGGAGCTGGGAAAAAGACTCATCAGGGTAACTAGGGATCCCAGGGCAGCTAGTTTCCTGTTCCAGCGGCTCAGTGCGGCTGTTCAAAGGGGTAATGCCTGCTGTATTTTGGGCACATGCCCCAGCTCTGAGGAGCTGGATGGGATTTTCGCCTTATAATCGGTGATACACACGTAACAACATGTACCGTATATGCCACCTTTATATCAACAATGTATCTCTTAAATCTTCTGTACCATATTATGTAATAAAATATTCCTATTAGTAAAAAAAAATATATATCAAAAGATGGGGTGGTAGGGGAAGTGGAATATTCAAACGGCTTCAGGAAGAAATCCAAATATTCTTCCTTGAAGCCTTTTTATCCACTTCTCCGAGGCTATGGGTCCCACAATTTACACCAGAGGTGGACCCCATTATATATATATATATATATATAGATATTTATATATATATATATATATATATATATATATATATATCCAATAGCACTCTCCTTGGCATACCTCTTGGAACCAATGCTATTTATCTGATTCCAGAAAAAATAACATCTCAGACCTCAGGACGATGGAAGGCAAAATGAAAGACATTGATACACATGATGCCTTCCACCTACTCACTAGGAGCCTGTCCATCCCAAAACTCACCTACTTCTCGAGATGCTCCCCAGCCTTCGGCAGTCCGAAACCAAGGAATATGACTCCCTCCTAAAGACTATGCTATAGAGTGTACTGAATCTTTTCCTTTAAGACAGACAATGGTTGTAAGCATCACTTCCAGTCAGGCTTGGGGGGTATGGAGTACGTCAATCCTCCCACATTGCCCTACCAACTTTATCCTCTGCCATAGCATCAGACGAGTTAATAAAACAAATTCTTCCAGACTACCTTGGTGTCTTAGCAAGAACACAGGATCCTAGCTTCGCCAGTACCTTTACTGAGTGGGAGAGACTGCTCCAGCACCAAAACTTAGTACAGTACTGGCCTACAAACAGTCCAATTGGGGTTGCTACATCGCTGAAAAAGTGCATAACATCATGCTCAGGGCTGCAACATCAAAATATGTATTACTTATTACCAAACCTCTTTATACATATAGCTCAATTAAAGGCTCCCCATTTTCATTTACCCCGGGCACCCCAAATTTACCTTCTACTCATACCCAAATAACCCGCACATAGAAGAGAGTAGCTTACGACGACGCTTCGGTCCGACTTGGACCATTTACAAAGTCACGCTAACGAAAAGGAGAGCAGGGAGGTTTTTTTTTAGGCAGGAGGTGGTAGTAGTAGTGGTAGTAGTAGTAGTAGTGGAGGTGGAAGGAAGTAGTAGTGGGGAGGTAGTAAGAGGAGAAGGAGCCAGTCAAATACTAAGAAAGAGGAGCACTGCAAGGAAGCTCGGTGCCCACAAAGGGTAAGAGCAAGAATGCCGAGGGAAGGGGGAAATAAATAAATGAATAAAGAAGGAACAAATACACAGAGCAGAAGACAATCCCCAATCACAAATACTCTCACACTTGGTCCAAAACTCCCCACGCATTCACTCAACATTTCCAAAAATATCTCTCTCTCTCTCTCTCTACACTTCTCTTTTCTCCAGGTGCATAAACGCTTACTATAACCCACTTTTCACATCCAACCCATATTTTACTCCACATAATCCTTGAATATATTCCCTCTTTTCCTGCCATAACTTATTCATCAACATTATTGCTACTCCTACTTTAGCTCTAACTCCATTTGAAACCCCTGACCTAATCTCATTTATTTCTTCTCACTGAAACTCTCCCACCCACTTCAGCTTTGTTTCACTTAAAGCCAGGACATCCAGCTTATTCTCATTCATAACATCCACAATCATCTCTTTCTTATCATTAGCACAACATCCAACACTAGTAAGTAAACTACCAGCTGCATCAAATACCTTTAACACAGACTCTGATAAGTTTCAAACATACTATACCAATAAAGGGGTAACCCCAAACAGTTGTCAACTAGTAAGTGTATCTCATGACTTCATTCAAAAAGAACTAAGCAGGTTAAACCCAACTAAGAGCACAGGCCCTGATAACATCCCATCTAAGTTCCTAAAAGATGGTGCTTTTGAACTGTCAATCCCTATTGCTCACATAATAAATCTATCAATCACCACTAATACCGTACCGGAGGGGTTCAAGGAGGCCAGAGTTACTCCTATCTTCAAGAAAAATAATAGGTCTGATGTAAGCAACTATAGACCTGTTAGTATACTCAGTATAATATCTAAAATTCTGGAGAGGGCGGTGTATTCTCAAGTAGTTAAGTACCTTAATGACAACAGCATTCTCCATAGCTATCAATCGGGCTTTAGAAGATCCTACTCAACCGATACCTCCCTTATTAATCTGATGGATTACCTGAGAACTGAAATGTCAAAAGGGAACCTCATAGGTATGGTAACCTTAGACCTGCAAAAGGCCTTCGATACTGTCAACCACAATATATTATGTAATAAACTTCAATCTATCGGTATAGGTTCTGTAGACTGGTTTAAGTCCTACCTTAGCAACAGGAGACAAATAGTCAAAATCAACAAAACGGAATCAGAACCCCTGCCGATAACATGTGGAGTTCCCCAAGGTAGTATTCTGGGTCCCTTACTATTCTTATGTTATGTCAATGATATGCCTATCAGTGTCAAGTGCAAACTCCTACTGTATGCAGATGACAGTGCTCTGTTAGTGACAGGTAAAGACCCACAAGATATTGCTAATGTTTTAACACTGGAACTGGAGTCCTGCAGCAAATGGTTAGTAGACAACAAACTATCATTACACCTAGGGAAAACTGAAGCCATTCTCTTTGGAACGAAACATAAACTGAGAAGGGTAAATAATTTTAATGTTCAGTGTAATGGGGAGTCCATCACTTTGGTTTCATCAGTTAAATATCTGGGAATCCCCTTTGACCCATGCATGTCAGGAGAATTGATAGGGAACAGTGTAGTAAAGAAAGCGAATGCCAGGCTGAAGTTCCTGTATAGACAAGCACAGTGTCTACCTACTGAGGTTCGCAGGACCCTATGTCTAGCCCTTATACAATGCCATATGGATTACGCTTGCTCTTCTTGGTACTCTGCCTTGACAAAAAAACTGAAAGATAGACTGCAAATCACCCAGAACAAAATCGTAAGATTCATCCTGGGGCTGGGACCAAGAGAACATGTAGGCCAGGATGAATTACAGCAGTTGGATATGCTGAATGTTGAAGACAGAGTAAAACAACTGAAGCTAAATCATGTTTATAAAATTGCTCACAAACAGTGTCCAGAATATCTTGCTGTCAATTTTGTCAAGGTTGGGAACCGCAGCAATCATAGTACTAGGGGGAGAGAGCACAACTTTGTAGTACCCACAGTCAGTGGCCAGGCTTCAAACACCTTTTATTGTACAGCAATAAAGGAATGGAACAGACTACCCACAAATGTCAAGGCCAGTCATAGCTTGAACCAGTTCAAGAAGACTGCCAAAAAGTGTCTGATGAATGAAGCAACAGAAAGGGAGGGGAATGATTTTCTATTTTTTAGCTAAAATACGTGTAAATTTTACCTTATCCCTAGTAATAACCCTCGTATTGTAGATAGTCGTAATGACCCTCGGGTAGTAGATAGTCTTAATGACCCTCGTATTGTAGATAGTCTTAATGACCCTCGTGTAGTAGATAGTCTTTTTAGTATGATAATAAGATGTTATCTTCATTATAGAATAATAAGAAAATATTATAACCTTTATATTATAATAATAAGGTAAAAGGACCCCAATGGAAATAAGTCACTCTGTCTGACTTTTTTGGGTTATCCTAGGTTCTCTACACATATGCTGCTATGTATGATAATTCTATGTAACTGTATTGTGTATACCTGAATAAATTTACTTACTTACTTACTAATCCACGCACATTCAAACATCCCACTTTGACAGGATTTCTTTTCCTTTTTAGTAGGCTATACAGGAAAGGGGGTTACTAGCCCATTGTTCCAGGCATTTTAGTTGACTTTTACAACACGCATGGCTTTCGGAGGAAACATTCTTATTCCACTTCCTCATGGATATAAAAGGAAAAGCAATAAGAACAAGACCTTTTAAGATAAAATCAAAGAAAACTCAGATGAGTGTGTATGCATAAACGTGTACATGAATGTGTAGTGTGACCTAAGTGTAAATAGAAATAGCAAGATGTACCTGAAATCGAGCATATTTATAAGACAGAAAAAAGACACCAGCAATCCTACCATCACGTAAAACAATTACAGGCTTTCGTTCTACACTCACTTGGCAGGATGGTAGTGTCTCCCTGGGTGGTTGCTGTCTACCAACCTAATATATAATATATATATAATATATATATACATATATATAATATATATATATATATATATATATATATATATATATATATATATATATATATATATATATATATATATATATATATATATATATATATATATATATATATAGGGATTGATGGGATAAAGACAGAAATGTTAAAAACAGGTGGGGATATAGTTTTGGAGTAGTTGGTGCTTTTATTTAATAACTGTATGAAAGAAGATAAGGTACCTAGGGATTGACAGAGGGCATGCATAGTCCCTTTGTATAAAGGCAAAGGGGACAAAAAATGAGTGCAAAAATTATAAGGGAATAAGCCTGTTGAGTATACCTGGTAAAGCTTATGGTAGGGTTATAATTGAAAGAATTAAGAGTAAGATGGATACCAGGATCGCAGATGAACAAGGAGGCTTTAGGAAGGGTAGAGATGTGTAGACCAAATGTTTATAATAAAATATATAGATGAACAGTATTTAGATAAGGGTGAAGAGGTGTTTGTTGCATTTATGAATATGGAAAATACGTATGACAACGTACATAAGGGAGGCAATGTGGCAGATGTTGTAAATATATGGAATAGGAGGTAGGACACTGAAAGCAGTGAAGAGTTTTTACGAGGGTAGTGAGGCTCAGGTTAGAACATGTAGGAGAGAGGGAGATTATATCCCATTAAAAGTAAGCCTTAGACAGGGATGTGTGATGTCCCCATGGTTGTTCAGTATTTTTATAGATGGGGTTGCAAGAGAAGTGATTGCTCGGGTGTTGGCAGTATTGGCAAGAGGTATGGGATTAGAAGATGAAGAATCTAACACAGAGTGAGAGTTGTCACAGTTGCTTTTTGCTGATGACAGTGTGCTTTTGGTAGATTCTGAAGAGAAGTTGCAGAGGTTTGTGGATGAGTTTGGTAGGGTATGTAAAAAAGGGAAATTAAAAGTGAACATAGGAAAGAGTAAGGTTATGAGGATAAAAAATAGGCAATGAAAGACTGGATATCACGTTGGAAGGAGGGAATTTGGAAGAAGGAATGTATTCAGATATTTGGGCATGGACTTGTCAGCAGATAAGTCTATGAAAGACGGGGTGTATCACTGAACTGATGAAAGGAAAAAGGTGAGTGGTGCATTGAGGAATCTGTGGAGACAAAAAACATTACTCATGGAAACAGAAAGGGGAATGTATGAGAATATAGTTATACCAACGCTCTTATACGAGTGTGAAGCATGGGTGGTGAATGTTGTAATAAGGAGAAGGCAGGGGGCAGTGCAGATATTGTGTCTGGAGGCAGTGCAGATATTGTGTCTGAAGACAATGTGTGGTGTGAATGTAATACAAAGAATCCATAGCTTGGAAATTAGGAGGTGCAGGGTTAATAAAAGTATTATAAAGAGAGCTGTCGATGGATTGGACATAGAAGATGGAACCAAACAGAATGACTTGGAGAGCATATAAATCTGTAGTGAAAGGAAGGCGAGGTAGGGGTCGGCCTAGGAAAGGTTGGAGGGAGCGGGTAAAAGAGGTATTGTGTGCGAGGAGCCTGGACTTCCAGCAGGCATGCGTGAGCATGTTAGATAGGAGCGAGTGGAGACGAAGAGTTATGACTTGGAGTGCTGTTGGAGCGTGAGCAAGGTAACATTTATGAAAGGATTCAGGGAAACCAGAAAGCCGGACTTGAGTCCTGAAAGTGGTAAGTACTGTGCCTGCGCTCTGAAGGAGGGGTGTTGGTGTTGCAGTTTTTTAGGCGTGCCTCTGGTAAGACAGTGATGGAGTGAATGATGACGAAAATGTTTCTCCTTTTTTAGGTCATCCTGCCTTGGTGGGAAGCGGCCGATGTGTTAATATTGTATGTTTATATTAGAGAGAGAGAGAGAGAGAGAGAGAGAGAGAGAGAGAGAGAGAGAGAGAGAGAGAGAGAGAGAGTGAGAGAGCCTGCTTCTAGGCTTCACCATCTGTTGTCACCCTCGCCTCCCCCATCACACAAATTCAGGAAAGCACACCAACTCGCCTCTGGAAGCGGATAGGTAGTTAGGCATCAGTACTCGAGGGAACACTATCCCCACCAACCTATCAACGCAACCACCTCTCCTCTCACCATCAATCCTCTGCCTTCTCACCCACCCAGCACAAGTGCAGTATCCTTGCATTTATACCCCACAAAAGTGAAACACACACACACACACACACACACACACACACACACACACACACACACATACACACACATACACACACATACACACCCACACACATAAACACACACCCACACACATACACATCCACACACATACACACCCACACACTACCACACTTGCTACAAGTGCAATACACCCGCAACCCACTCCCCCCCCCCGCACACGAGAGCAACGCAGACTCCCCCACAACACCTCAATACACTCTCCGCCCGCCTTCCATCGCCACAATTCCAAAACTTGTTGACCGCTGGAATGGAATAGCTTTCTTCCTCTTCCTCCTATCCCATCACAACGACCCTCTTCCTTTTTTTCCTTTTTATTATACGGCTTGGGAGTCGCCCTAATCCCACTCAGGTCTTGAAAATGTCGAGTCAGTGGCGTTGGTGCAGTGTGTGTGTGTGTGTGTGTGTGTGTGTGTGTGTGTGTGTGTGTGTGTGTGTGTTTGTGTGCTCGCCTATTTGTATTCACCCATCTGTGGTAGTTTGGGTCAAATCTCAGCTTCTGGCCACTGCTATATGTTGACTTTGTCCTGGCTTCGAGAACTCTATTACACTTGCTGTCCAGGTCGTTCCTCGTTTTCACACAATGAGGCTCAAGAAGTATTTCCTACATCTCTGTGACTCATCTACGTTGTTTTACCTTCCAGCTGATCCTTCGCGTACCTCTTCCGTCTCTCAGTATGTCCCTGTGCATCCTTTCGCTTCGGTCATTCTGCCCTCCAATGTTAAGTTTAGTTCCTTGAGCCTCTCCTCATAGTTCATAGTCCATATCTTTGAGACTAGTCTCGTCACAAAAATGTGCAATTTTTCCAGTATTTTGATATAATCAGGTGTGGGTTCCATGCCGGTGCTTCTTACTCCATAATGAACCAAACATAAGCTAAAGAAATTATTCAGTTGGTAAGCGCCTGTAGTGCACATTAGCTGACGTCTAATGTAAATGCTCTGGAACACAAAGGGGTGAGTATGCATCTCACGACTTGATTAACAGTTCATAGATTGGGCCCAGAAGCTGGAGCTTTATCGCTGCACACTCCATATAGCTCCAAAATAATACACACACTCATAATTTGCTTTATATTCGCACTACATTTTTGGGAACAAAATACTAGAACCACACATCGCACTAAAACAAATCAGATTAAGGCACTTTCTAATATTACTGCATTTTTATAAACAGGATCAACTTTACATATTGAAATTAGTCTCTTACACATTATTAGAAAATGTACCTAACGAAGCCTCCACATCAGTCATTAATATAAACTGCAAAAACGTGCCGTTCTGAAAGCAAAAATAGTTGTCATGTGATAATTCATCAAATTATAAATGGTTCCCTTCAGAAAATCCAAAATAGGCATAATTCAAGAAAAAAATTGACCCCAGAAAGCAGTTACGATGGACAGGCACTTTACGAGTGAGCAGAGTATGGTAAAGGAGCCACCATGGCGCTAACAGAAACAAGCAAATTATACAATTAATTTTGTGGTGCAAAAGTATATTTCTCAGGATTTTTTTAATTCAGTCTGGGATTAGCAAGGCCCTATCTGGCAAGGATCACTCTGGCACTGACCGGGTTGCCAGTGACTAGCCAGCAATGGTCAAGCTGGTAGTGACCAGGCTGATAGTGACCAGTCTAACAACGACCAGCTGGCAGAGACCAGAATGACAGTGACCATTCCGACAGTGACAAGGCTATGACAGTTGAAGGGGAGTGAGGAGTAGGCAGGAAAAGATGGGGGTAGAGAGGGGAAGTCAACAGAAGCGAAGCAGAGAAAGAGGAAAAATGGGGAGCAGGGAATGGGGGGTGGGGTGTAAGAAACTGTGGTGAGATAGGAGGGCGACTGAAAAGTAGGGAGGAAAGCGAAGGGTGAGGATGGAGGAATAATGGGTAGAGGAGGCATGAGGGGTGGAGAGAGGGATGTGAAAGTTGATGGAAGGGAGGCGTGGGGAGGGGGATTTGAGGGGTGGGAAGAGGGAGGGGTGGAGTGGGGAGAGGCTGGGAGTAATGACACAGTGACATGCACATGACCTGACAAACTGTTATCGAGGTAATGCAGCAGTTGACACATACACGGTCGTTACGTGTGTGTGTGTGTGTGTGTGTGTGTGTGTGTGTGTGTGTGTGTGTGTGTGTGTGTGTGTGTGTGTGTGTGTGTATACTCACGTAATTGTACTCACCTAATTGTGGTTGCAGGGGTCGATACGGCTCCTTTGATATACCTTTGATATACCTTTGAAGAATTTCGAGAGTATATCTACTCTCTGAGCCCGGCCATGGGCCAGGCTCGTCTGGTGCTCGCCTGGTCAACCAGACTGTTGCTGCTGGAGGCCCGCTGCCCCACATAGCCATCACAGCCTGGTTGATCTGGCACCTGGTGAAGATACTTGTCTAGTTTCCTCTTGAAGGCTTCAACACTTGTTCCAGCAGTGGCCCCACCTCTTCACTGAACGCTACTAAGTTCTCTCTCTCCCTGTTCCATAAGCTTTATCATACCTCATCTTAAAGCTATGTGTGGTTCCTGCCTCTACTACATCACTTCCTGACAACTCTATGACTGAAGAAATACTTCCTAACATCCTTTGACCCGTCTGAGTTTTCAGCTTCCAATCGTGATCCCTTGTTTCTGTGTCCCCTCTCTGGAACATCCTGACTCTGTCCACCTTATCTATTCCACGCAGTATTTTGTATGTCGTTATCATGTCTCCCCTAACCCTTCTTTCCCCCAGTGTCGTCAGGCCGATTTCCCTCAACATTTCTTCGTAGGACATTTCCCTGCAAACCTTTGCATTTTCTCTAATTTCTTGACGTGCTTGACCAGGTGTGGGTTCCAAACTGATGCTGCATACTCCAGTATGGGCCTGACATACACAGTGTACGTGTCTTGAATGATTCCTTACTAAGATGTCGGAACGATATTCTCAGGTTTGCCAGGCGCCCATATGCTGCAGCAGTTATCTGGTTGATGTGTGCTTCCGGAGACGTGCTCGGTGTTATGCTCACTCCAGGATCTTTTTCCTTGAGTGAGGTTTGCAGTCTTTGGCCACCTAGCCTATACTCTGTCTGTGGTCTTCTTTGCTCTTCTTGGCGGGGTTGAATTCGAGAAGCCAGTTGCTGGACCACGTGTTCAGCCTATCTAGGTCTCTTTATAGTCCTGCCTGATCCTCATCCGATTTAATTCTCCTCATTAACTTCACATCTGCGAACAGGGACACTTCAGAGTCTATTCCTTCCATCATGTCATTCACATATACCAAAAACAGCACTGGTCCTAGGACTGATCCCTGTGGGACCCCGCTCGTCACAGGCGCCCACTGTGATACCTCATCACGTACTATGGCTCGTTGTTGCTTCCCTGTCAGGTATTCTCTGATCCATTGCAGTGCTCTTCCTGGTATACGCGCCTGATCCTCCAGTTTCTGCACTAATCTCTTGTGTGGAACTCTGTCGAAGGCCTTCCTGCAGTCCAGGAAAAGGCAATCAACCCACCCCTCTCTCTCATGTCTTACTTCTCTTACTTTGTCATAAATCTCTAGAAGGTTTGTGACACAGGATTTGCCTTGCATGAATCTGTGCTGGGTGTCGTTAATACTCTTGTTCCGTTCCAGGTGTTCCACCACTCTCCTCTTGATAATCTTCTCCATGACTTTGCATACTATACACGTCAGTGACACTGGTCTGTAGTTTAGTGCCTTGTTTCTGTCTCCTTTGTGTGTGTGTGTGTGTGTGTCTGTGTGCGGCGAGAGAGAGAGAGAGAGAGAGAGAGAGAGAGAGAGAGAGAGAGAGAGAGAGAGAGAGAGAGAGAGAGAGAGAGAGAGAGAGAGAGAGAGATTGAGATTGCCGGGGTCGAGTCACTGCTCCTGGCCCCCGCCTTTCTACTGGCAGCTACTGGATTTCGTCGCTTCCAGATGCGTGAGCTATTTATGGATTCTGCCTCTGCCACTTCGCTGGGTAGGTCGCTCCACTTACTGACGATCCCTTTGACTTATCTGTGTTTTTAACTTCCAGCTGTGCCCTCATGTACCTGAGTCCCACCTCATAAACACTCTCCCTGTCCACCTTGTCAATTCCTCTCAGTATTTTGTAAGTTGTAAACACGTTACCTCTGTACTTTCTGTCCTCTTACGTTGTTAGGTTTAGCTTTTCTAGACTTTCTTCATAGCTCATTCCTCTCACATCTGAGGCTTTTTCTGGCTTTATATACCAGCGCTGCATACTTTAAGATGGACCTGTCATATGCCGTATTTATGGTCGTGTATGCTTCCTTGTTGAGGTTTCTGAAAGATACCCTTCAATTTGCGAGTCTCGCGTTTGCTGCAGCAGTTATTCAGTTAATGTGAGATTCAGTGGTAATGCTAGGACCTATGCTTCTCCATAAGGAGGTTCGTAGCACTTTCAAAATGCTTGGGTTAAACTGTAATAGTCATTTGTTAGAGTAATCATGCAGTTTATCCAGACCCCTTTCTAGTCTCTCGTTTGTACTCTCGTTATTGGTTTTACATCTCCAAACAGGGACACCTCTGACTATTTCTTGTGTCATGTCGTTTGCATATACAAAAAAAAAAAAGCAGAACTGCTCCAAGTGCTATACCTCGTGGAACCCTACTTATTAAGTCGGCCCATTCCGACACCTCCGTCCTGACAGTAACTCCCTGCTTCCTACTTGTTAAGTATTCCTTGATCTACTGTAGTGATTTCCTTGTAATTCCTGCCTGATCCTCAAGCATTTGTCCCAGTTTCTTGTGGGGTACAATAGGGGACGGCTTTTTTACCGTCTAAAAATAAACATTTCACCCATAACTCTACATCCTGCCTAATTTTCGTTACCTTGCCATAGAACTCCAGCAGCTTTGTGAAACAGGAATTACCGTCTCGAAAACCGTGCTGCCTATTTATTAATCTCTGTTGAAGGTGCTGCGTTATTCTGATAATCTTTTTTCATAACTTTACACACTGTGCATGTTAGTGAAGCTGACCTGTAGTTCAGTGCCACCTGTCTGTTCTTTTTTGCATACTGGGACTACAGTTCCTGTTTTCCAGACCTCTGTCAGTTGCCCTGTTTCAGTCGACTTGTTGAAGATTGCTGCTAGTGGTTCACAAGGTTCCTCTGCTCCTCTTCACACAATCCATGGAGAAATGTCTGGTCACATTGTCATCGAGGCACTTAACTAACTTAGTAGTTTATTCACCTCTCCTTCCGTTGCTTGCATTGTTTCCAGTACTCTCTGGCATTCTCTGACTCTTTGGCATTATTCCTTATTCCACTGAGGATACCTCTTTAAATCTTTTGTTCTCCTCGAAGACTTCTTTGCCATTCCTAGTGAACTCCCTTCTTTCCTTCTTCAGCCTAATTACCTGGTCCTCCACAGTTGTCTTCTTTCTGATGCTACTGCATATCAACTCTGGCTCAGATACATCTTTCGATGCTGTCTTTCTCAGATTGCCGTTCAGCCTCTCTTTATACTCACGCATACTCGTTTCTGGCTTTTTTACTTGCTTTATTTATTCTCCAGTATTCTTTGTTTTCTGCACGTCTTTATTGCTCAAGTACTTTTAGCTGTAGCCTTCCTGCACCTCAGGGTGAACCATGGGCTCCCTCTGTTCTTACCTGTGTTTCATCTGCTTCTGGGCATGAATTTCTCCTGTCTCTCAACATTTTCAAGCTACATATTTCATTTCATTCATTGCCTTTCCAAATAGCTCCATTTTCCACGTCTAGTGTGTGTGTGTGTGTGTGTGTGTGTGTGTGTGTGTGTGTGTGTGTGTGTGTGTGTGTGTGTGTGTGTGTGTGTTTGAGGGAGGGAGGGAGACAGAGAGAGACAGAGAGACAGACAGATACAGAGAGGATGGGTGGGACCACCTGCGCCTTAGATACCTGAAAGGGAAGAGAGACTAGCTTTTGCTTTGGCTGCTTCTGCTGCTGTTTTGCAGCTGTTACTATTAGTAGTGTGGTAGCTGCTGTTGCTGTTATCCCTGCTGCTGCAGCTTTTGCCTGCATCAAAATTGCAGTTGTTGGTACAGCCAGCTAATATTGCAATAACTGCAGCAGCTACAGTTGCACATGTTGAAACTGCTACAGCCATTATTGTTGTTGCTATTGCTGCCGCTGCTGCTGTTTGTATTGTGAACAAGAAACCTCCAGTAACACGGGGAGAAAACAAGCGGAATAGTAAAGGAGGGACGGAGGGAAGTAGTAAGGAGGAAATGAGGAAAGAGGGAAGGAGGGGAGGAGGAAAGGGGGAAGGAGGAAGACAGGAGGAGTAGGGAAGTAAATAAAAAATAAGATTAAGAATATATAAATATTTCAAAGTAGAGAAAAGTAATATGGCATGAGAAGGAAGGCTAATATAGAAAGAAGAGGAAGAGAAGAGACAAGAGGGAGGGGAAGGAAACAGATGGAGAAGGATAAAAGTGAGTGAACTTCCTGGTGTCATAATGATGCTTACTGAGGCAAGTGTTTCTCTCTCTCTCTCTCTCTCTCTCTCTCTCTCTCTCTCTCTCTCTCTCTCTCTCTCTCTCCCTCTCTCTGTCCGATACTGTTCGTTATTTCTACAAGGCCGACACTACTCTCTGTCCCATTAAACAGACGCTACAATCTATCCCTGTAACACAAACATCAGCAGGCTAACTCTTCCCCACAACACGTCGCCTCCCCAACACAACTCCCCAGAAATTCTCCTCCTCCTCCTCCTACAGCAGTCATTTCCTCGTCGTTTAACGCATCTGTAAACACGCGGGAGCCAGACTACAACAGTAATGATAAAACACTCACCCTTTGTTTCCCTTCACTCCCTATACCCCCCCCCCTCCATTAACAAGAAAAAAGGCTAGTGTTATTATACATTCTTAGGCTTATAATGACTGAATTATTTTAGTGTGTGTGTTTGTGTGTGTGTGTGTGTGTGTGTGTGTGTGTGTGTGTGTGTGTGTGTGTGTGTGTGTGTGTGTTTTACTATGATCCTGATTAGAAAAAACGATCCCAGTTTCCTTTTAGAAATGTCCTTTAATCCCAGAAAAACTTAATAATGAATCATCTAATAAGGAAAAAGATCCCCACCAGGAGGGGGAAAAATTCCTGCACGACTCTCCCCTGAGCAACCTGGAATTATCCCTAAGTATATGCTGAATTTCAGAGAGACGCGAGTGAGGAAATATGTAGACCGCGGAGGGGAAAAAGATAACACCACCCCGCCACCCCTTTCTTGAGAACTCCTAAAGGGGAAGAGGAAACCAGAGGAATGTTTATAATGTTCCCATTACTGTCGCTTCCTCAAATGGGTGTCCCTTGAAAGACCATTAAGGCGACTTTCCGAAAATGAGTACCTGTTCCAGTGATGTAAAGAAAAAAAAAAAGAGGAGGAAATTTCATAATGTATTCTCCCGCTCCGCCCTCACCAGGGATACTCGTGAACGTTCGAATGCTTCGTGATGCTGCGCAGGTACCGCCTTGCCAGACGTGTCGCCTCTGAATTTTGTATTAGTAATAATGGTAACAGTTGACAAAGCTCCTGGAGAATGAAACGTACTTCAATAAAATGTCACATTATTTGCTTCTGTGTCCATTTACCTCACATAGTCTTTTTGCATTGTCTTGTTTTCTGCTAAATATACGTTTATGCAACCCACCATAACCTAACCTATCCTAACCTTGTGAGAAATGACTATCATTTGTAATGAGAGTATTTGATGCAAAGTAGCATTTCACACATTCCTCAACCTAACGAAATCTAACCTAACCTACCCTAACCTAATCTCACTTAACCTAACCTAATCTACGTCACTCCAACTTAAAGTACATAGTACTTAACTCAAGGATCTGAGAAAATAATCTCCATATCTCATATAAGGAGCCCCCTTTATCTCAATGATCCGAGAAAGAACAGAGTGCGGTATAAGTTCCTGATGCAGTTAAATATCAATTAAATATCACAAATCATCGAACTGAAATTATTACCCCTTATTTCTTTAATATAAAAAGGCAAATTGGCACCTACATACCAATTCGAACCTTCCATCAAATAAGATACCTCACCTCTGAAAGTTTTAAAACGAGTAGAAAATGCATTCTCTAGTTACCTAACAGAGACCAATATTCCAAAACACGCAACGTTTTCAAGTCTTAAGCTGCTTATAAGTTGAGTTCTGAAATTGTCGGCGTTGAAAGTTTAAAGCCGATCTAATGAGGCATTCACCAATTATCACATGTAAACCAGTATTTCAGTTTTCACAATTTATCCAGTATAAGTGGAAAATTGGTACTTTAGGAGCCAAAAATCAATTCAAATATTTTTCAAAGATACTTCACGGGAATCACCTCAATAAAAAATGGCAAATTAATGATTACATAATCCAAAATCAAAATGCTAACTTTGAGAAAAACCAAAAAAAAAAAAAAAAAACCTTCACTAAGCGTGCGAAATCAGTTTTTTTTTTTATTTATTTGTTGGCCGTTTCCCACCGAGACGGGTGACCGAGAAAATAAACACTTTCATCATCATTCACTCCATCACTGTCTTGCCAGGGGCATCCGACAATGCGGTTGAAAAATGACAAATCTTCACTCTTCCTTCAGAGCGCAGACACTGTACTTCTCACCTCCAGGACTCAAGTCCGTTGTATCCCTCAGTAATTACACAGAACTCAAGTTCAAGTTTATTAATTATATTAGCAAACTGTCACATTTCTACCTCCGCTGCCTATTCTCTAGTGATATCATTATGTTCCTGCGATAGAGCCACTATTAAGGATCGAAGCTTTTCAACAGAAATATACTCAAGTTATCTCACAAAAATATATTATACCATTTTCGAAATAAAATTAACAAATTGGCACCTACCGACTACAGACCGCAGCGCGATAACTTTTGATTAGATAGTTAACGGGGTTTATTAAAGGTCATTAAGGCTGCCAGTCACCTGTTTCACCAGCCAAGAAGACTTTATACTCTTATATATACTCCATATATACTTTCAATGTATATATTCAGATATATACACCAAGAGGCGCATCTCCCTCATGAACATACGCACTTCTCGCTGTAGACATTGAAGGTTGACTCTCCGTATGGTGTCTTTTTCTTACCACAAAAAGATGGTAGGGTTAAACATAGATAAACGTCCTTATATAATTATGAAAATTGGATGATGGCAAATGTGTCCTCAAACTTGATTTTATCTAATATGATTCTCCATTAATGAAAATGGAACTCTTAAACTGGAGAGGCACGTGTCCCCCATTAAAGTCGGTCTCTGAACGCATAAAGAACGAAAGACCAAAATAAAATAGTTTGTTTCTTGTACCACCGTCGCCTGGATCACGTAGCTGCTGGAGCCTCACTCAGGCTACACCAACTAACCCTTAAATTACACAGTTTGTTTACACGTTCACCTAAGTTGATTTCAGAATGATCTAAACATTGCTTACTTTTACGTAAGATGCTGAATCTTATCTTCTTTGTTTGCAGACGATGTGAAATCTGCTGGGAAGAATATGAATCGGACATCGTAGAGATGTCCACCGCGGAGACCTAAGGCAGTTTACAGTGATGTTCAGATAAGTGGCTGCTGCAAACTAGAGGTTTGCAACCAGATATAATCCAGAGGTGAGAGTACTGACATACCAAGGAAATGTTACCCGAGTACATCGGAAGACAAATAAAGCAAAGGAGTTATGATATGGGTGCACAAAACACTCATTGGCAGTCATTGGCAGAGTGAATCGAGACAAGATACATGAGAGACCAGGGACGCTGAAGCAAAGAAGAGATCTTAAGATGAGAATGGTCAACACAGACGTGAGAAAATACTTAAGTGAAATGATCGAGATAAGAAAGTAGCTGAGGCGGACAGAATTAAGCAGCTTTCAATACAGGTACGATCGAACCCAAGTGGCAAGTAATCTGTTAACAAAACGTTAATGATAAAGAAGTGGAGCCAGGAGCCGTGAATCGACCCTCGTAATTACAACAAGGTGAGTAGAATTAGTTGAATACACACATACAGCAGGCAGTATTATCTCTCCTGCAGATAGAAGAGACAATTAGCCAAGAATTAGATGACACAGACACGAAACAGCGTAAACCTTCATGAAAACATTTCGCTCAATGAGAGCTTTAATAGCATGATAAGACTGTGATCATGGCATCATAATAAATTACACTTTACGTTTGTGTTTGGTAAGGATACACGTTTGTAGATAATTTGGAACCTTTACTGAATTAATAAAATCCACTGCACGGGCGACACGTCGTCAACATTCACGGAGTGGGCGACACGTCGTCAACGTTCACTGAGTGGGTGACGCGTCGTCAATAAAGTTCACTGAATGCACGACAGATCATCAGTAAATGTCTCAGTTAGCAGTCATCGTGTCAGCAGATGATAGCACCCTTCGTTCATGTGTCTGTCATCCATGTGTCCCTCTAGCTGTCTCACGAAAAGTACAGGATACAGAAGGATACAGCAAAGGTTGCTAAATCTGTCAGAAGTGTATTGCTGTCTGGGAAACAAGAGAATACAGCAGGACACAGCAAGGGCTACTGTATCGATCTGTTCGAGTGAGGAGGGAGAGCTGCTATACGTCTGACAGCACTCAGGAGTGCTGGTACTAAGTGCCTTTCTTTCTCATCTCAGATATAAAATGTACTCTTCAATGTCAGCATTTTATAATTGTATTTTAGTTCGATGTTGTCCAGCATGAAAAAAAAAAATAAGATGCTCTCCCCATTTACAATTGGCTGTAACTGGCGTACAGTCGACAATAGTTAAGTAAAGATATACTTTGCAGACCAATATATATGTTGCAGAACACGCTTTTGTTGGTCCCGGACGAACCGAAATGTTTAAAGTTTTACCTCCACTTTGTGGAATGGTTGTGAATTGTTGCAGCCACGGTATGGTGACTTTTATTCTCCTCCGACGTCTGCATATTAAAAGGAAATTTCACCCAGCAGTCAGTAGGTATTGTGGGGTTAGTAGACAGCTGTGGATTATCTCCTGGGAATGGTATGGTAATATTACTTACACAGGGGCGAGTCGCATCTTGGAAGTGATTATATAACTTTAGACAGGCGTGGGTCTCACCCTGGAAGGGTAATATATTTCAGATAGGGCTGGGATTTGTAATAAGCTGAGGCAGATAGTGGTGCAGACACTGTTCTTCCCACGTCCAGAACTCAAATCCAGCTAACAGGTTTCCCTGTATCCCTTCATGTTTTGTTGCGTTCACTCATCCAGCATGTCAAATCCTTAAAGCACCTGTCTCCACTCACTTCCATTTGACACGTTCACACATGCCTGCTTGATACTCAAACTCCTACCTCCTTAAAACCTTCATAAGCCGCCTCCCTCCAACCATTTGTGGAACGACCCGTACCCCTCTTTACTTTCACCCTGAATCTATACACCCCTTTGGTCATTCTATTGCTCTCCTCTCTTTGATTGTTCAAACCACCTCAACCCTTCCACAGCCTTCTGAGTTATAAGTAATTCCACACCTTCTAATTTCTGTTCTCCGAATTCTCTACATACTATTCACAATACACAAGACATCTCTGCCTCTAGCTTCCTCCTCATTGCCACATTTATAACTCATGCTTCAGACGTATGTAAAAAGAAGCTAGTATCACTACATTCTGGTATATTCCCTTTCTGCCTTCATAAACTTTTCTTGACACAGACACTACCTGCCTTCTTCCCCTCACCTATTCTACTAGTCACATCTTTCACAGATGCACCTGCCTATACGTTCACTCCCTAATATCTGAATATTCAAATTCACTTCCTTCAGTCTCCCTCCCTTCCATCTAATATCCAGGCTATCATTGCCTGTTCCTTTAGTTACTCTCATCACATTTTTTTTTCAATGTTCACTTTTAATTTCATTCTTTTTCACACACTCCCGAAATTTTCAACTTCTCTTTAGACTCTACCCAAAATAACTGCTTATGTTATTACAATAAAAATATATTTATTACATTATTACATTTTTCATTATAATATTGTTGGTTCAGTTACACAGAATAAAAAACAAGGTTGGAGTTACGAAGGCAGAGTGAGGTCGTTACCTAAAACCTAAATAAATAATAGTAAAATATTACAAATCTCTGTACATAATTGGCTTTCAAAGCGCTAGATGCGAATGATTCAAAAGTTTTATTCGGTGTAAGTGAAAATTTTCACCCAATTTACTTAATTGAATAATTTCCCACTTTTAATTCCTTTCGTGCATGTTAGAGTTAAAAAAAATAAAGTTTTTTCTTCGTTCTCTGTCACTATAAATTCAACATTTTCAACAACTTCGTATAACTTTTTCAATATATAAATTATTAAGTACTTTTTTAATATAATATATTTGATGTTAATCTTCTTTCGAAAAGAGAATAATTCTAAAATACATTAACAAATTAATGGCAATCAAGCCCACTAAAATATTAAATTTGCTAAGTTAAACTTACTAATATTGATAGTTTGAACCCTACCGTAAGAGTCATTCTTAATTTATCAAATATAATCCAACGATTCTAAATTTTATTAACCGTGTTAGAATATTTACAAATTTGTACCTATACTCCTCTCATTAGATGCCTCAGCACTAATGGTTTGAAGTCTATCAAAAAAGGCATTCTATAGTTATTGAGTAGAAATCAACATTTTTATATATTTTCAAGTGTCTTGGCTGAAATTTGTTTTTAATTGGACCTTCTTGGTTTTACGTTTTTCAAGCTTTTTGTAGCTCAAGGAATTAGATCCACCCTCTCCTTCCTCTGATCACAATTTATCTCCCTGTCCAAAGGTTTTGTGAGACCCTAACAGATTTAGTCCCTTTCCATGAACAACAACAACAACAATAATAATAATAATAATAATAATAATAATAATAATAATAATAATATTAATAATAATAATAATCTCAACACACCGGCAGTATCCCACCGAGGCAGGGTCTACCTACCTGGAGTCTACCTGGAGGGGATTCCGGGGATCAACGCCCCCGCGGCCCGGTCCACGACCAGGCCTCCTGGTGGATCAGGGCCTGATCAACGAGGCTGTTACTGCTGGCCACACGCAATCCAACGTACGAACCACAGCCCGGCTGATCCGGCACCGTCTTTAGGTATCTGTCCAGCTCCCTCTTGAAGACAACCAGGGGTTTTCCCGTAATGCCCCTTATTGCTGGTGGGAGGCTGCTGAACAGTCTTGGGCTCTGGACACTTATTGAGTTTTCTCTTAGTGTACCAGTGACGCCTTTACTTTTCACTGGAGGTATGTTGCATCGCCTGCCAAGTCTTTTGCTTTCGTATGGAGTGATTGCTGTGTGCATATTAGGGACCAGTCCCTCCAGAATCTTCCAGGTGTAGATTATGATATATCTCTCTCGCCTGCGCTTTAGTGAGTACAAGTCAAGTGCTTCCAGGCGCTCCCAGTAGTTAAGGTGTTTGATGGAACTTATACGTGCAGTAAAGGCTCTCTGTACATTCTCTAGCTCTGCAATTTCACCTGCCTTGAATGGGGATGTTAATGTACAGCAGTATTCCAGCCAAGAAAGAATAAGTGATTTAAAAAGGATCATCATTGTCTTAGCATCTCTTGTCTTGGCTGTTCTCATTATCCATCCTATCAATTTCCTAGCAGATGTGATAGTGGCATTGTTGTGATCCTCGAAGGTGAGGTCTTAGGACATTACCACACCCAGGTCCTTCACATTACTTTTCCGTTCTATTGTGTGATTGGAGTTTGTAGTATACTCGGTCCTAGTTATTATTTCCTCCAGTTTTCCATAACGGAGTAGTTGGAATTTATCTTCATTGAACATACTGTTCTCTATTGCACATTGGAAAACTTGGTTTATATTTCTTGGAGCTTTGCCGTGTCCTCAGTGGATGACATTCTCATGCAGATCCTAGTATCGTCAGCAAAAGATGATACAGTGCTATGGTTTACATCTCTGTATGTCTGATATGAGAATAACAGGATAGGTGCGAGTACTGTGCCTTGTGGGACAGAGCTCTTCACTATGGCAGCATCTGATTTAACTCCGTTTACCACTACTATTTGTGTGCGATTGGTTAGAAAGCTGAAGATCCATCTGCCTACTTAGCCGGTTATCCCTTTAGCACGTATTTTGTGTGCTATTACACCATGGTCGCACTTGTCAAAGGCTTTTACAAAGTCTGCATTCTGTTTGTTTTCCAGTGCATCTAGGACCATATCATAGTGGTCAAGCAGTTGCGAAAGGCAGGAGCGACCTGCTCTGAAACCATGTTGCCCTGGGTTGTGCAATTTTTGCGAGTCCAGGTGGTTTGCTATCCTGCTTCTTAGAACTCTTTCAAAGATTTTTATGATGTGGGACGTTAAAGCTGTTGGTCTATAGTTCTTAGCTACTGCTTTGCTGCCACCTTTATGGAATAGGGCTATATCTGTTGTTTTTAGTGACTGTGGAATCTCGCTTGTGTCTAAGCTCCTTCTCCATAGCATACTTAGGGCCCGTGAGAGGGGTTTCTTGCAGTTTTTAATGAACACCGAGTTCCACGAGTCTGGGCCCGGGGCTGAGTGCATGGGCATGTCGTCGATGGCTTTCTCAAAGTCTAGTGGAGTTAGGGTTATGTCATAAATCTGCCCTACATTGGCAGGGTTTTGAGGCTCATTCATGAAAAAATTGTTTGGATTGTCTATCTTTAAACTGGTTAGTGGCTCGCTGAACACTGAGTCATACTGCAATTTCAGTATCTCGCTCATTTCTTTGTTGTCGTATGCGTAGGATCCATCTTGTCTGAGTAGGGGCCCTATATTAGTCTCAGTAGTAGTAACCAGTTACCAGTAACCAGTGTACCAGTAGATGACTCACTACCAACCGTCTCTGCCTGAGTCACTGGCTGTATTCATATTGTGCTGACCACAGCAGTATTCAAAGACCCCCTCACATATGGGTACTGTGGGCGAATTATACGAGAGTGAGCAAGAGAGGCATTTGTGGCATTCCACATACTTCAGCAATATTTACTTCCCCTACGTGAGTATTTTTGCCTCAATCACGTGTTCGAACTCACATGATATGAGTGGAGCGTGGATTTAAGTTTTTACGGGTTTCAAACGTTCAGCTCAATGCACCCTTGTACCGGGTCCTAATACTGTTTTGGCTCACATAATTTTTCGAGAAAGTGCACTTCACCGACAGTGTGAGTGTGCGTTAGCACTTCACCAGTTCACTGTGTATCAGATAATCTGGACATTGCTTGAGGACATTTATAGTAAATTTCTTGTGTACTCAATGATTCTTCATATCTGTGTTTTTTTTATGCTACTCTCTGTCTGTAGTAAGTATTATTGTGTAGTGTACCTTCTGTGTGAAGTGATTCATTTTGTTATTGTGTATTCTTTCAGCGTTGTATTCTCCAGTAATTGTCATTCCGTATGCCAGCAGTGTCTCATTCCTCTAATTTTTTTGCAGACTGTGTACCATTATTTTTGCAAATTTTTGTCGTATCAGTCACAGCAAGATTTTGTTGTAAGAATATACTAAAATAATACAGTGTGCCCTGCCACTGTAAGTGTTAGTTTTATTTTTATTCATATTTTTATATTTCTTTGAACAAATTCACTCTTGATGCAATTTCAATTACTTTTAACGTAAAGTGTTTTCTTTACTCTGTTTGAGTAAATTGTTTTGTCTAATTTACAATTAAGAGTTAAAGTGTTCAATCAGTTTTTCTTCATATTTTTATTTCATTATTTAACCTGAGTTTTCCCAGTGACACTTTATTATTGAGCACTTGTTCTGCAGTGAATTATTTTCTTTTATTGATATTTTATGCATTATTATTCTCAGTTCAATTTAGTAATTTTATTTTATACTTTTACATTGATTTAAAATTTTATTAATTAATTCCTTTATTAGCAAGAGTAAAGACAGCTCATTTTGCATTTAATTCAGTCTCCAGTAATATTTTTACTTGTATATTCCAATGTTCTACTTATGTATGTTATAATGTTTAATTGTTGTGTACTTTGACATTGTATAGAATCAGCCCAAGCCGTACACCTGTACGTTAGCGCCGCCGAGCTCTTACCAGTAACCACTTCGTCTCTGCCTGAGTCACTGGCTGTATTCATATTGTGCTGACCACAGCAGTATTCAAAGTCTTGAGCAAGAGAGGCAGGTTCGGCTGTGGCGCCCTTCCACATACTTCAGTTAGAAATATACCTTGAACATACTTCAGCTACCAGGAGGGTGATCTTTTCGAGGCATTGGTTAGGGTCCATGTAATTTAAGATATTCTCCCAGCATGTTTCATTTAGGGCATAGTTTACCTGATCCCAGATGATGTTCTTGTTGTTGAAGTTGAATTTGGTAAAGGTACCCTCATAACTGTATGCATCGTGCCGATCAGGACTCCTGTGCTTGCAAGTCTGGACTTCGATTAGATTGTGATCAGAATTTGTTGTTTTTGATATTGTTGTATTCCTTACCAGGTCCTCATTATTTGTGAAAATAAGGTCCAGTGTGTTCTCCAGTCTTGTTGGCTCCACTATCTGCTGACTTAGGGTGTGTTTGTTGCAGAAATTCAGCAGCTCCTGTGTGTGTGACCTTTCATCTGAGCTACCTCCAGGGATTATTTCTGCTACGACATTATTTGCTATGTTCTTCCACTTTGTGTGTCTTAGATTGAAGTCACCAAGCAGCAAGAAAACAAAAGTTTATCTTTTCAAATTTAGTAAAATATACAGGAGAAGGGGTTACGAACTCCTTGCTTCCGGCATTTTAGTGGCCTCTTACGACACGCATGGATTACGGAGGAAGAATTTGATTCCACTTCCCCATGGAGAATAATAATAATAAATGTATTAGTAGTACTAGTAGAAATAATTATATCCATTTTATTAAATATAGTCAACATTCACCGTTTTCTGAGGCGCATTAAATCACAATATTTCCCAAGCACAGCGCCAATTTTTCCCCCCGGCAAAAATTCCCTCCATTTCCCGTTTTCTGAAGCGAGTTGGCTCTGGATTCTCCATTTTCTGAGCTAAAGTCGCGTGACATTTCCCATTTTCTCTGGCTTACAACCCTTTTTTTTTTTTAGCCCAACACAGAGCGAAGTCGCTCCTCTGCCATCATTTATTCACGCAACGAACAGGGAGGAAGGGTGTGGCATTTAATCCCCTCCGGCATTAATCCTTTGTAATCCACTAAAATCCCCTCGTGTTTACTTGCCTGCAATAGTGTCGAAATGCCTTAAAATCTCTCTTGTTTTTACTGCCCTCACATACTGAAACAAAAATTTTTGGGATTTCTTTTTTGATCAAATTTGTTCGCATATCTTAATTTTATTATTATTTTTTTAATTATTTTTCTCCAATATTTGCCAACAATACTATAGATTTTTTGACTATTATTGTGCCTTTCGTGCTGCTTTTATTACAGATTGAATTTCTGTGATTATATATAATACTTATTCTATTTATCCGAGACAAATAACAGTACGTGAGGGAGCAAAATTTAAGTTCGGGATTTGAATTCAGCCTCCCAAAAATAGTCAGAAACAGATGTTTTTAAGGAGCCTTTGTGGGCCAGAGAAATCAATACACATACTTAACGCGATAGACAAAAACACAGAGGTATGGATTAATACACACACACATATATATTTATAGACAAAATGGGAAACAATACCCTAAATATTAGGCTTATAGAGGAGTGTGTATAATTGGCTGACGGGTGAGCCTAATGTGTAGACTTAGACACTCAGACAAAAATGAGAGACGGAGACAATGACATAACGTAGGCAGTCAAATAGGAAGCTGGCTGGCAGGCAAAGAGACATTTAGGGAGGCAGACAATCAGGCAGGCAGAAACAGATGCAGTCACGCAGAGAGGCAGACACAGAATAAGGCAGTCAAGAAGGCAAGCTCACAGATAATGCAGACATACAGAAAGAGAGGCAAATAGGAAGACGGGCATGAAAGAAGACAGGCAAGCAGACCACAGCTACAGTCGAACAGATTACAGGAAAAACCTCTTTCAACCCATCACAGTAATGCCATAATAACCATTCCATATCACTTCCCATCTCTTCCGTAACCCCCCTCTACCCATCTCCTCCATAAACCCCTCTCTACCCATTCTCTCCATCGCTTATTCCTACTCACTTTCCCATTCATTCATCTTTGTGCCTACTTTCCTTCCCTCCCTCCTTTTATCCTCTTTTCCCTCTTTGCCTTCCTTCTCTTCCCCTCCTTTCATCTCTCACTATCCTCTCCATCCCTTCCCCCTCCTCCCTCTCCTCCCTCTCCCCGCGCACTAACTAGTACGTATACAACAGAGTGAATAAATTACAATTAATATTATTAAGAGGCTTAATGTTGTAGTGGCTGCTAGTGGTGGTGGCGTTATTGTTGTTGCTGCTTTTGTTGTTGCTGCTTTTATGGCTGCTGCTTTCGTTACTGTTGCTGCTGCTGGTGCCACTGCTGGTTCTGCTGCTTGTCCTGGTTCTTCTGCTGGTCCTGCTTCTGCTGCTGATCCTGCTTCTGCTGCTGGTCCTCCTGCTGGTTAAGCTGCTGCTGTTGCTACTGCTGGCGCTACTGTTGCCTGCTTCCCCTCGATGATGAAGGCAGTTTGTGTACACTGGGGTCACCCTCACCTCCCCGCCTTCGTTATCAAATCAAACACAAATGTATTATTACCCCTCCTCTATCCCTTCACCATTTTCTTGCCAAGAAGCTGCTTAACGAGTTGCAAGAAGTGTTAAAGCAGTATGGGCCATTTCTGGCAATAAGTAGTGGAAATTCAATCCTCCGTCCAGTAACTACTGTCTGGTATCTATCGATCGAGAAGCGTATGTCCGCTTTCTTTTTATTTCTGTTCCTGAAAAATGTCACCCCCCCCCCCACAGACACACAGTGACAGAGGCAAAACATAAAGCGCAAATACTATGGCCAGTAGATTTAAAATAAAACTGCTGGTAACATGATTTTAAAAGAATCATCTGCACCTGCAGCTGGAAAAGGTCAGTGCACGCACACGCACACACCCACGCACACATGTATGTACACACCCACACACCCACTCAGGTACGCACTAACGCACGTATGTACGCACCCATGTAAGGGCAACTTTATTTAAACGAGGCGAGCGAGACACCTATCTACTACAACTATCCACCAATATAACTATCCCCGCTATAGCTATCCATCATTACAATTATCCTCTAATGCAACTATTCTTCAATACAATTGTCTTCTGCCACGACAGTACCCTGCTACAGTTATCCCTCATTACAACTATTCGCCCCAACACCCATCCCTCACTTCATTTTTTACTGATAATTAAATACTAACAAATCCCTTCTCCGTCACACATCTTCAGTAAAGTCGCCACACCAGCTCTCCTGAACCTCTCTGTCATGACTCCAACACACTTCCATCAACATGCAACACATCTTCAACACCCCTACAACACACCATCTATATCCACCACTGCAACACACCAACCTTCACCACTGCAATACTTCCATCAACTTCACTGCAACACACCAACACCACTGCAACACGCACCAACATCAACACTACTGCAACTCAATATCAACGCAGCTGCAACACTCTTCCACTTCATGACTTCCTCACTGGTCACATCTAATACAAGTTTCCTCTTGTGAATTATTGATAAGGATTAATAAAATCACCAGAAAGGTATTAAATATTCCAGGGAGATTTTTTCTACACCAAGGGATTACCGGGATTACAATAGCTTAAGAGAGAGGGAGGCAGGAAAGGAACGACAAGGAAACGGGGATTCCAAAGTTAATCTATTTTTTTCCCTGTCGTTTACCTCTTGCTGATTCCTGGTGCCATGGCACCCTTACCGTTGGTTGCCTGAACAATCAGACTCTTGGTGCCAGCAGCACGCATTAAAAAGTAGCCACTACCGCCCAAATGATCAGGAACTGACTTGAGGAAATGATCTAAGTTTTCACTTGAAGACAGAAAGGGGTCTCTTGGTTCTAGACCATTACTAAATCCTCTAAGAGATAAGCTGGGAGTTATTGACTAGTTTACCAATGGTCGGGACCAATTGTGATTGTAAAATCATTACTGATGAAGTCAGGTAATCTATACATCAATACGTTTAAAGTCAATCTATTCATCACAACCTAACCTTCCTTAACCTAACGCATGTTTTTAGATTTATTGCATAATTTTTTAACTGTTTATTCGGTAGAAAAACCACCCTGGCTTTCGTAAGCTTAACTCACCAGTTAGGCTTATACGGCACGACAAATACATATTATATATATATATATATATATATATATATATATATATATATATATATATATATATATATATATATATATATATATATATATATTATTTACCAAACTGCGGCAGGCCAGGATTCGACCCCACGACACATGCTCCCGCCTCAAGAGACAACACAACGTACGTATCACTGTATCCACTCTGCCATCGATCCTACAAACATGAACCTAGCGAACTAGACTTGCTTCATGTTGCGAGGACACTCGTGGCAGTGGATGTTCAAGGAATAATTTCAGCCTCCTGTTTGAATAACCGACTCAACAAGCAGTCTATATAGCAATGAAACTACGAAACAAGTGGTAGTGAATCATTACCAAACAGCGGCAGGCCAGGATTCGACCCCAGGATTCGGGCCTAGGCTCCCGCTAGGCTCATGTTTGTAGAATCGATGGCGGAGTGGATAAGGTGACACGTACGTTGTGTTGTCTTTTGAGGCAGGACAATGTGTCGTGGGGTCGAATTCTGGCCTGCCGCAGTTTGGTAAATGATTTAGTACCACTTGTTTCGTGCATTCATTGCTATATGTGTATGCAATAATTTAGCAAATATTCTAAACATAACGAAAACAAATATATTTCACTGTATTTGTTTATTAAATTATTGTAAACTTATTTAAAATATATTTAGTTGGTTTAGGCTAAATTTAATTGTGCTTGTTATAATAAGGTTA